>NW_015202490.1:0-1499 GCF_001447785.1 Gekko japonicus | reverse complement strand
TGAGTAAAAAGTGGCCTTTTTACTGATACGTGGGTCACAGAACCAGTGTATGTCTTTACTAAAGGTACTGGACTGTGACTTGGGAAGCCTTGGCCAAGACGTGGGACCAAAGATAACCTCCTAGCATTGTTGTGAGAATAAGGGGGAAAGCGTTATGTCCACATCCCATGGTCCTTGAAGGAACAATGAGATAAAGATGGATAGCTGGATTGATACGAATATAAGAAGAGCCCTGCTGATCAAACCAGTGATCTGTATAGTTCAGTCTTCTATTTCACACAGTGGCCAACCAGCTGCCTTAACCCATTGTTCCTAGTAAGCATAACTGGAGTAGTTTTGTTTTGATGCTGTTTCTAGCTATTAGTTTTCCTTAAGTACATCTTCTTTTGGCCGTTTTCCCATCATCACAAAATTGTTTCATTTCTACATCACTTTACTAGACGGTCTTCACTTCCTCCTTGAGTTACTTCTGCTGCTTCTTCGTTTTCTTCCAAATAGTGTCAGCAACCATTGCCCCCTTAAAAAAAAGTTTGTTTACAACCAAGCCAATGATTGTTAACTTTGCCTCTAAAATTTGGTTTAAAATAATTTTTCCTGGAAAATGATATGATTTCTGCCTACCAGAATTAAAAAGGTCCAAGTCTTCTTACCATGCTTAAGAATCTTTCAGCTGGTTCACACACCATCAACAGGTTTTCCTTATTGATGAGCTGAATGTTTGACATTTAGTGTATTCAGTGTGAAAGGAAGTATTCCTGCAGGGCTGCAGAGTCCTCCATTACTTTGCACATAGCAGCTCCTGAATCCGTACCATTTTCTGTTTTAAAATTGCTGCTGTGCAGCCAATAAGACCTGCCTGCATGCTGACACCAGTTGAGGCAAATGGAACCAAGGTGAAGCCAGGGCTTTCAGTGATGTTGGCATATAGCCAGATCTTGTTGGCACTTTTGGCAGGAACAGAAATAAATTTTTTTAAAGAGAAACTCTGCAACCTGTGACAGTGAGTTCCACAAGCTGATTAGTGTGTGAAGTAGTATTCATTTATTTTATTTGACTTATATCCTGCCCTCCCCACATGGCAGGCTCAGGGCAGGTTACATCAAATTTGATAAAAATACAATATGCACAATTAACACAAAACACTAGTAAAATACCACAATGGCCTTCATCAGGTGCCGTTGTCATTGACATTAAAACCTCACAGGTGCCAACTCTGGTATGCAGTTCTGACCTGTTGAGGGGAGACCCAGTAAAGAGGGAGGGACGTCCATCGCCCTAGTTAAAAGCCTAGCGGAAGAGCTCCGTCTTGCAGGCCCTGCGGAACTGTAAAAGGTCCCACAGGACCCTGATCTCGTATGGGAGCTCATTCCACCAGGAAGGGGCCAGGGCTGAAAAGACCCTGGCCCTAGTCGAGGTGAGGCGGACGTCCCTAGAGCCAGGGACCACGAGAAGATGTTGATCGGCAGATCATAAAGCCTTTCGGGGCTCATAGAGGGAGA
>NW_015202489.1:0-1503 GCF_001447785.1 Gekko japonicus | reverse complement strand
TCACTCTCCGTCTGCATACTTTTCATCTGGATACCAAGACACACAAATGCAATTATTGCAGTGCCCTCAAGCGGAAGGAGGAGCCCGTCGGCGTGTCTTGCAACAATGGCAAGGTGCAGCTCCTGCCCTTTGAACCTCTGTCTGAACCTCTCCATAGCCTGCTACTGGACAGCCACTCTGAGCATGCCCATTTCATGGACCATGTTCATAAGTACAATACATACTTCAGCATGACATCATCCGGGGCCAAGCAGTGTCTACAAGATGGTTTCAAAGCCATCTTCAAAGTACAGGGACAGGTGTATCACTTGGTCAGAAGTCTTCTGCCAGAACCACAACATGCCAGAACCTGCCAATCTATTTTGTGAATGAGGACAAAACGGTACTACATTTGAGGTGTTTCATTTACTCTGTGGAGTGTCAAAAACAGGGTCTGCCTCATATCCACATCTTGCTTTGGCTAGAGTAGCATATCAACCCTGATATGATTGACAAAATCATCTGTGCTGAAATACCAGCCCCAGAGCAAAATCCACTCCTCCACAACATTGTCAAGGCCAATATGATACATGGGCCTTGTGGCAGTTTGAACCATAAATTGCCCTGCTTGAAAGGAGGCAGCTGCAGCACTTCTCAAGGACACTCAGATAGTAGAAAATGGATACCCACAGTATTGCAGGAAGTCTCCAGCTGATGGTGGCTTCACTCAAAAATCAAAGGGATAGACCTGGACAACCACTGGGTGGTGCCCTACAACTCTGTCCTGTCACGTACCTTCGATGCTCACATCAATGTGGAATCATGCAACACAGTCAAGTCCATCTGCAAGTATGTGAACAAGGGCAGTGACCAGGCAGCTATAGCCCTAGAGAATGAGGTATGAGGTGCTGCTGAATGAGAGTGGCTAGTATATCAGCGGCTCTGAGGCAGTTTGGAGGATCCTGACATACCCCATTCATGGAAGGCACCCCACTGTCTTCCATCTCACTGTTCACCTTGAGAATGGTCAGAGTGTGTACTTTACCTCCAACAACTTGGCCAAGAAACCCAGCAACCCTCCTGACACAACACTCTTGGCTTTCTTGGAGCTATGCAAAATTGACTACTTTGCAAGAACCCTCCTGTATGGTGAGGTCCCTTCTTACTTTGTGTGGAAGAATAACAAGTTCATGAGAAGGAAGCAGGGGAAGGATGTTGATGGTTGGCCAGGAGTGAAGAAGGACCACACACTGGGAAGGGTGTACACCATCCACTCAAAAAACACCAAGTGTTATCACTTCTGCCTGCTGCTACACGAGGTCCGAGGCCCCATGTCCTTTTCAGATCTGAAGACAGTGAATCGTGTCCTACACCCCACATTCCAGTCTGCATGCAAAGCATTTGGTTTGCTGGAGGATGACAAGCACTGGGACACTACCTTGGAGGAAGTTGTCCTCTGTGTTTTTCTCTTCGAGCTGCAGGAGTTCTTCACAGTAATAGAAGAGGAAGAAGAAGAGATTGGAT
>NW_015202488.1:0-1642 GCF_001447785.1 Gekko japonicus | reverse complement strand
ATAGCAGAGATGGGAAAACAACACAAAGGCAAGGAGGGCGGGAAGAACTTCTCTTGGCCTGCCACTGCAAGAAGACGGCTCGCCTCTGTAAGTTTTGATGCCCTTATGGGATGGGCTTGGTGCACGTCGCCTTAGAGGGGGTTGAATAGGAACTGGTTATGCAGCATAGTCCCCAGAGGAAAGATTCAGAGGTTTATAGAAAAAGGGCATCATAAGAACCTAAGAAGAACCCTGGTGGATGAGACCAGTGGTCCACCTAATCCGGCATCCTGTCTCACACAGGGGCCAATTAGTTCCTCTGGAGGGCCAGCAACAGGGCACAGAGGCCGAGGCCTTCATAAGAACATCAGAAGAGCCCTGCTGGATGATATTCAGTGGTCCATCTAGTCCAGCATCCCGTCTCACACAGTGGCCAACCAGTTCCTCTGGATGGCCAGCATCAGGGCATAGAAACCAAGGCCTTCCCCTGATGTTGCCACCTGGATCAAATATGCAAAAGTTTGCTGCCTCTGAATTTGGAGGTTTCCCACAGTCACCATGGCCAGGAGCCATCGATTGACTTATCCACCAAAGGGTTCTCCTTATGTTCTCAAGCTATTCGCCTGTAATAATCACCTAGCTGCATAAAGCTGCAATCTGTCCTCTCCTGTATTCTCTTTCTCAAAGCAGCTAGCTAGATGCTTCTGGAAAGGAGAAGTTCCACCTCCTGGAGGAACTTAATGATGACTGTTAGAACATCAGAAAAGCCCTGCTGGATCAGACCAGTGGTTCATCTACTCCAGGAATGTGTCTCACACAGTGGCCAACCAGTTCCTCTGGGGGGCCAACAATAGGGCATAGAGGCGAGGCCTTCATAAGAACAACAGAAGAGCCCCACTGGATCACACCAGTGGTCCACCTAGACCAGCTTCCTGTCTCCCACAGTGGCCAACCAGTTCCTCTGGAGGCCCAACAACAGGGCATAGAGGCTGAGGCCTTCATAAGAACATCAAAAGAGCCCTGCTGGATCAGACCTGTGGTCCATCTAGGCCAGCATCCTGTCTCACACAGTGGCCAACCAGCTCCTCTGGAGGGCCAACAACAGGGCATAGAGGCCAAGACCTTCCCCGATGTTGCCTCCTGGCTCTGGGATTCATAGGATTAGTGTCTCTGAATGTGGAGGTTCCCCTCAGTCACCATGGCTAGTAGCCACTGATAGAACTCTCCTCCATGAATCTTTCTAATCCCCTTTTAAAGCTGTTTCTTCCTGTGGCTGTTACTACATCCTCTGGCAGTGAATTCCACATTTTAATCACTCACTCTGTGAAGTAGTGTTTTCTTTTGTCAGCCCTGACCAGCCCTAAAGATGCAAGGATGGAATCAGTGTGAGGCAAGAGGCCTGTGAGGATTCAGGGCCTTGTTTACTTCCAGTCTACCTGGAAGTAAACATGACCAGGATGGAAGTGGGACTTGGTTGGTTGGATGGACCATCCTCTTGAACTGGCCAGACTTGGAGTGCCGGTCCCCCAGCCAGCTGGGGACAGGAGACAAAAGGCAGAAGAAGAGATGGCACAGGCAGATGAGACACTAGAGCTTCCACACATACTCCTCCCATACAATTATAGGCAGCACGCTCTGGGGATGAAGGGTGGTGGTTGGTGGT
>NW_015202487.1:0-1524 GCF_001447785.1 Gekko japonicus | reverse complement strand
AGTACTTCACAATACAATAGGTCTCAAAAATCACAAAAAATTATGTCTATCAGGAGAAAGATGGTGTCAAAGGGTCATAGCAAATAATCAAGTATCAATTAATTAAAACATGACTGCATGTTGAAGGCACTGTGTACACACAGGAACAGGAAGCACTGCTATCCTGAAACAGATAAGACTAAGCTTCTACCTTAAGCAAGTAAGATTTTGTTCAGTCTATGAATATTTAGACAAGAAGGTGAGTCCAGAAAGCAGTTATACGAGGATATATGCAGGACAGCCAGCCCCCTTCTGAGAAGGAAAGATACATCATGATTAAAAGGACGAAGTAAATCAGATGCTGTAATGCAAAACAGTTGACCAAAGGATCTTTCAAGCACCATATCACATGATTGTCATAAGGAAAGGACAGAGGACTAACAAACCAAAATCATTGTGTACAACGGTGCAAAGCTGAAGAAAGATTGATTTAGACAGTGTGTTTTCAAGCAGAGAAAAACACGATGAACACTACCTGTACTCCCAAGTCTACACTCCCACCAATACCTGTTCTGTCTATTTTATCTGATGTCATTACTGAAAATTTAGGTTTTTAAAGGGGTCCCTTTGCAACATAACATACAGTCATATTGTACTAAAGATTCTTTAGTAACTCAGAAAGGCCTGTAAATGCCAGAAATGCTTTGATCGGTTTTTCACCATACTTAAGTCTGCAAGTGGAAATGAACTAAAGTTATTGATTCAAATGTAACTCTTCTTTCCTCTCTTCATAACAAATGCATCATATAGTGTTGAATTTCTTACAATTTGCATTTTTCCAAAAATAAACAGACCTTAATGACTCATAGATGAATGTCTTCATCTGCTCCTTATGTCTGTACGCTGATAGAACAGCTTTGGCATTCCAACACATCACAATTACCTCTCCCAAAGTGACAACATTCCCATGGTAACATTTGCATTTTACTATTTAAGGACTCATGAATGCTCCTAAGTGAAAACAGGCATAAGATTTTTAAAAACCCAAAACTTAAGTTGTTAACTTCTGGAGGAGGCATAAAATGGCAGATAGTTATTTTGAACTAAAGATGTACAAATATAGCTGACAGAAGACCTGTTCCTTCTGGTTACCTCTATTACTTGCATGAATGCTTTATCTAGTTTATTTTTAATCTGCAGAAGTGATCCAGCAAAATCTAATACAAGATTCTGACACATTGTCCGTAGACCAAATTACACAGAATGTAGCATATAGAATTAAAATAAGTCCTGTGCCAACTAAAAAGTCTAACATCTCATCTGAAGATGGACACTGGGACCAGAGGTTGCAATCAACCCAGATGACCACTTTGCTGCCACATATACCCAGACAAAGGAATCACTGGACCTAACAACATCAACTACACCATCAGGGGCCCAATCACTTGCTCATCTTCTAACATTGTATATGCCATTAAATGTCAACAGTGCCCTTCGGTTATAGGACAAACAGGACAAACCCTGGGCCAGAGGATAAATGGACAC
>NW_015202486.1:0-1534 GCF_001447785.1 Gekko japonicus | reverse complement strand
TTCTACGAAATGACCCCTGAACATATCTACATTCAAAAGACTAGCTACACAGTAAGACGTTGGTTCAAAAGGACCAGATGTTACCCTTCTCAGCTGAAGACATTCTGCAATCAAAGTCCATTCCATCCAGAGTAAGCATAGGGCAGACAGGGTGCCAGACCCACAGCAAGCATGCATTCAAGATGGTTCTAATGTTGCAACCAAGAACCAAGGCGTGATAGATTCCAAAAGGGAGAGCCACACAGGAGGACTATCCAAGAGGCTACACTAGGTTACAAAAGCTAACTTTTATGGCTAAAGATCCAACATGGTCTGGGGCCCTTAGACCAATTATATCTCTAGATGGTGATGTCAGTTAATGAGGTGACCCTGTTGCTAAGCACATGACCCAAAAGAGGGGGTCGGAATAGAGGGGAATGATGGAGTTGTCTGCAGTAGAGTTCCATCATTCCCACAGGTGTAGATCAGGACTCTTAATTAGATGGAATGCAGTTAATTGGCTGCTAAGACACCAATGTGCCGGCCTTGGAACAAGGAGGCAAAGATAGGCACCTCCTTGCACCTGGACTATTATCTCATACCATGAGGTCAGCTTGCTGAATCTTCCCAGCACCGTTGTTTTTCATTTACTTTGCAACTTAACTTCAGGCCTAGAAGCTGAAAATGAAGCCTGAGCCAATGTTTAAAAAGAACCAAAACTGAACAAGAAGCCCAGTTTCTTGACACTAATCACATAATTTGTACTATTTTGATATGTGAATAGTAACTGGATGCTCAGGGTCTAGCTGCTTACAAACGGCTTGTTGAAAAGTCAGCTCCCAGTTTTTGACCGGCGAGCAGAACATGAGCCAGACTATCCAGGGGTTGAGCATCCCTGATTTGTATCGGCTTATGAAGGCTGGGGGTCAAGACACATGCAGCACTGACCAGTGCAGATCTTCAAATGTTTGAAAGCCTTCTCGTATTTTAAAAAACATGCCTGTACCTAAAAACTACTGTTCTAAGGACAAAGGCTCTATTTTAGGCTTCTTACTGAGTGATGTACACATTTTTAAAAGGAGACACACCCAAACATGTGGTACCCCACTACCTGCAGCTTGGAGAGGTGCACTCCAACAAAGAACTGCACCATGGGACTTAGGGCTGCCAGGTCCTGCATCATCACCAGTGGGGGACTTTGGGGAGCATTCCGGAGGGGGCGGGGACATCCCCAACATGATGATGTCACACAGAAGTGACGTCATCATGCTAGGGACGCAGCCCCATGGAAGGCACTGTTGGAGCCGGCTTGCAAGAACCATTCCCTTTAAATGGTTTTTGCAAGCAGGTGTGCCAACGCCCCACATGCCTGAACTCCAAGCTGCAAATTCACTGCTTGGAATTCAGGCACGCGCTGCCCCTGCTTGCAAAAAACATTTAAAGGGACACCTTAAATGCTTTTTGCAAGCAGGGCCATGTGCACCTGAAGTCCAAGCAGCCACCCCTCTCTTCCCCTCCTGTAAGACTTAAAGGGCCCTCCAGCTAATCAGCAGGC
>NW_015202485.1:0-1438 GCF_001447785.1 Gekko japonicus | reverse complement strand
CTCATGCACACAGCTTAGAAGGAACACTGGTTGGGGGGAACCCCAGGGTGTAAAAATAGCCACTTTGGCCCATTTAAATTTTGCCTGGCCCTGTCTGGGTGTGGGTGTTGGAAGCCTGAAGAGGAAGAGGTCCTCGAGGTGCATGCCACACATCACATGAGCACCCTGTCCCACTTCCAAGAGGATGGCCAGTAGGCCTCCACTTCCCTATCTTGCCAAAAGATGCCCTGGTGGCCATCCTAGTGTTGCAATGTTGAAATGCTTAAATGGCAAACAATCCTGCAAGTTAACCTTTTCCCTTCTAACATTCCCCCAATGAAACCTCAGGCAAGGTGGTAGCCCAGTAAAGATCCAGCTGGAATCTTGTGCAGATTCAACTTTATACATTCATTGTGGAACAGGACTGAACTTGGCTCGCCAACCAGTTACATAGTAGCAAAGCAATATTGAAACAAAAATGTGGGAAGCATGCCCCTGCACAGCCCCATAAATTTCTCTGGTGGAGCATCAGGAAATGAGCTACGGCATCCTTAACTCTCTCCCCTTCCTCTTTATGTCTGTTGTCCCCCCTCACATTGCACTATTGTGCTGGGGGATTGGGTAAGGGACCCCTAGCACAAAGTTCAGCCAGGATGGCACGTCCTTCTGTCTGCATGTGTTGTGTAGGATCACACAGGCAGTAATAATGCTTGCAGCATTGGGCTCTGATAGCTCCAGTCTATTTGCAAGCATCTCCAACATGACTTTAAACACCCAAAGGCATGTTCCACAACATTCCTCACCCTGCTCAGTGCACAGTCAAAAATCCTTCTACGCCTGTCCCTATATTGCCCATATGGCTTCATTAACAAGCATCTGATGGCGTATGCCATACCAGCTATGATTACTGCTGCAACTTGGACACCACCCAAGGTAATAGTAGGGTTTCCTGGAACAAACAAGCCAGCATCCATGGCCTTGAAGACGTCTGAGAATCGTTAAATAAATGCATTGTGGGGGGTTTTTTGCTCCACCCAATCTTTGCCTTGATAAATCTACTGTTATGGTTCACAGTCCCCTGAAGCAGCACTGAGCGATAGTGCTTGCAGTTGGAGAATTCTCCTCCTTTCTCACTGGGTGCCCAAATTTGGATATGGGTGCTGTTGACTGCACTGATGCAGTGTGGGAAACCGGGATTAGCAAACCCATCCATGCTCTGTAGAAAAAGTGAGAAGGAATTCAGTGAGAGTTCACTGGGGGAGCAACAATGCAAATGCAGTGGTTCAGGGTAGAGTTGCTAACCTCCAGGTGGGGCCTGGAGATCTCCCAGAATTACAACTGAACTCCAGATTGAAGAGATCAGTTCCCCTGGAGAGACTGGCTGCTTGGGAGGGGGCCCTCTATGGCATGAGATCCCCGGCCTCCCCAGGCAACCCCCCAAATCTCCAGGAATTTCCCA
>NW_015202484.1:0-1602 GCF_001447785.1 Gekko japonicus | reverse complement strand
CTGGATCTGGCATTCCTACCCTCCCATCCTCCACAGGTGGCCAGGGGGGACATCGCAGCCCTAGTGCTAATATACCACCGAATGATTGGAATGAAGATGCTATTGAATAATGTAAACATACTAATTTGATCCCCAAGTTCCAGTTTCTGCCAGTGTTTCTCCCTGCTTGGGATGAAACTGTATATGCCTCTCTTTTTTTCCTCTTCCTGACCATCCTAACAAAAATTACAAGACTTTAATTCCTGTACCACTAGAACATATCTAGCTCAAGTCAATGTATGATCCCCCCCCCCCCCCCACATTCACACTCAGATCACTGACTGGCTTTCCTGCCCACTTGACTAACTACGGCAGTATCCCAGCCTCTGCATTTTCTTTCCCTCTTTGCTCTCCTCTTGACAACATTCAGTCCTTTTATCCTGAATATGATTTTGCTCCAGACCAGAGAGGCTGAGAAGTTAAAATGGCCCAGGATTGGTCCTCCACCACAAGCCACCAGTGTGGAGACCACTGTTCCCTCTAAGCTGAGTTAGTGTGGGCTAGTTCACAGTTTTTTGGCCTCTGGCTCACAGATTTTGTCTTAGCTCAGGAAGGATGGCTCCAGAGCAAACCAATTTATGCAGCAGCCAAATCGCTCACTCACAACTTTAATGCCAGTAGCTCACAAAGTAGAATTTTTGCTCGAAAGACTCCACAGCTTAGAGGGAGCATTGTCCATGACTCTTGTGTTCTGTGATTAATTAAGCTTTGCATCTACTGGTGGGCCTTTTGAGATAGTCAGGATCACGCATTCAGAGGCTTATATCCATATGATAATTCCTTACACAACCCCACCTTGTGTTGACTGAATGTGGGGGGAGGAAGTTCAGGGACAAGTGCACTGGCCCCACACCCCCACCTCCACACTATCACTAGGTTGTCTGTAGGGTGTACATGTCTGTGCATATGCTCTTCCCATAATCAGGGATACTACTTTCCAAATGTTGCTGATCATGGAGAGGAAGAGTTGCCAAGTAAAGACTGAAAAAAATCCTGGAGATCTGGGGGGTAGAGTCTGGGGAAGGTGATTTCTAAGGAGAAAGGGACCTCAGCAGGGGACAAGGCCATAGAATATACCCTCCAAAGCAACCATTTTCTCCACAGGAACTGATTTATGTAGTCTGAAGCTCAGCTGTCATTTCAGGAGATCTCCAAGCCTCACCTGGAGATTGGCAACCTTATGGGGAGGGAGTATACAGATGGACACTGCCTCCATATATAAGCACTGTGCTCATAACCTGGTGATCATGTGGAGGAAGGGGGGGCAGGGCCTAGCCTTCTGAGCCTGAGCCTGGCAACCGGCAGGAGCACTGGAGGCAGGCACATGGGGGAGGCTGGTTTTGGGAGCATGATGACATCAGTTCTGGAGGAAACTCAGAAGCAATTGCAGTAGCTCTAGAAATCACTGCCGCTTCCAGGTTTTCCCCAGAAGTGACAGGTTTTCCCATTCCCCCAATTCTTCCTCTGCCAGCATTTGGAGCAGCAATAGGCAACAGGAGCTTAGGGTGGGGAAATCTCCTGGCAGGCCTGTCAAGGTCACTGTGTGCCTTCTGTACATGTTCA
>NW_015202483.1:0-1852 GCF_001447785.1 Gekko japonicus | reverse complement strand
ATCAGCACAAGCCAGCTTTGGGAGGGTGTCAACCAATTTCCCAAGGTGAGTTCTCCGGTTTTGGGTGCATCGAGGGCCATTCTGGGTGAAGTGTTTCCAGGTCAGAATTTCTGTTGTCCCTGGAATTTCCCAACAAGACATGGAAAGCCAGTGTGGTGTTAAGCGGGCAGGCTCTAATCTAGAGAACCAGGTTTGATTCCCCACTTCTCCACATGAGGCCTGCTGGATGTCCCTGGGTCAGTCCCAGCTCTCTCAGAGCTCTCTCAGCCCCACCCTACCTCACAAGGTTGTGGGGAGAGGAAGGGAAAGTGATTGGAAGCCGCTTTGAGACTCCTTAAGATAGAGAAGAGTATAAAAACCTACTCTTCTTCTTCTGGAGATTCTCCTATCTGGAATTCTAGGGTTTATTCCATGCTTTGATGATATCCTGATTTTGGGATCAGCAGAGCCTTAATGTGCTGATAGACTTCACAAAGCCCTACTTAATATTGACAAATCAGGTCTCCATATGTGAAATTGAAACCTCTAGTGTCCCGTTGTTGGGCTACTGCATTGATGCTTCTTCTGATATTCACCTCACTAAAGAAATGATTTCTTTTAGGATTGACTGATTTGATCTTCTTGCAGTCCAAGGGACTCTCAAGACGAGGGGTATAAAGAAAGTAAACAACAAAAGTGTGTTTTAGTGGCGAGACCCACTTTGTTTACTTTCTTTGCAAGGAATCCATGGCATCAGCACAAGCCAGCTTTGGGAGGGTGTTAACCAATTTCCCAAGGTGACTTCTCCGGAAACGTCTTCGGACAGCGCTGGCTCTTCGGCTTTGAAACGGAGATGAGCACCGCAACCTGGCTTTCGAGCAAGGGAACCTTTACCTTTACTTAAAGAAAAGGTACATGCAATCCAGAATATACCACCTCCAAAATCAAAGCAGGCACTTGCACTTCAAACCTTCTTGGGGCTGCTCAGTTGTTATCCCATCTTCCTTCCACCAACGCCAACCATTGCTGAGCCATTGCATCACCCATTGGAGGAAAAAAAGGAGTTCCATGGAATTGGCCTAGCCATCATGAATATGCATTCCAGACCATGAAGAAGTTATTGACTTTTGATGCAGGGCTTATACTTTAATTTTAAAAGAAACCATTAATCCTTGCCAGTGATGCTTCACCTTATGGTGTTGGAGCTGTGCTTAGCCACTAATAGTCAGATGGCAAGGAGACACAAATTGCTATCAGGCCTGTGGCCATGGGGGGCTTTTGGGGGCAGTGTCCCCACTGAAAAGCCTCAGCCCTTCCCAGAAGGATGCCAGACCCCTCTCTCTCCCCAACCCTCAGGAGCCCAGTCGGCAAAGATACACACCTGCCTGCCTCCTTGGCTCTCCCTCACCAGCAGTGTGGTGGCTAGGTCATGACACCTCTTTCTGCTCACTGCCCACTGCCCTGCCTGCCTGCCTCCTTGGCTCTCCTTTTCCATCTCTGTTCCCAGCACGCAGGAGGCTCCTGAGCCTCCACAAACGGGGAGGGAGAAGGAGAGCCCACCTGCCAGCCAATCACTTTCCGGTGACATCACCACATCACAAATGACATCGCCACATCAGGGGCATGCACCCCTGCTTACTATTCAAGAACTACCACTGAAATGACTAATGCGCAGATTGACAGAGAAACCCTTGTTCTCACAGATGTCAAGAAATTCCACAGCTACCTCTATGTCCATTCCTTTTGAAATTTGCATAGAGCACCAGTCTTCGTTGGGAATCTTCTCACTCGATAAGCCTGCACCCACGCTGTCACCACATGTGCAGAACTGGAGCATTTTGCTCAGTGTTCATGGTTATACCCTGTTCTACAA
>NW_015202482.1:0-1545 GCF_001447785.1 Gekko japonicus | reverse complement strand
CATAATGATCATTTTAAAAGGTGTTTTTTTTTAAATGTCCAGCCTGTAACTAACTTCATTTAGATGGGAGTGATTTTCCAATGGTACTGACAGCTTGTCACAGACAAGTCAAATTGACTAGGTGGTTTAGTACTGGCTTGATTCATCTATAGGCAGAAAAGAGGACACCCCTCAACTAACCTATCTTGTCAGTTTCAGAAGAAGCACCAGTCCTTTTCAATAATCACAAATCAGCCAGCTAAGCCAAAAGATTGTCTTATTTCACTACCAGCCAGATAAGGCAAAGAAGATTTGGAGCAGCATGATCAGATTTGCTGTGTCTGCTTTTCAGCAACATCAGATGAGGCAACAAATGTTCTGAACAAATCCCTGCAAGCGAGGATGGACAGGGTACAGGGTAATAAACTGAATCCAGGCAAGACTGAGGTTGGCTGATACTACAAATAGTCAGGGAACAAGAATCCAGCCTGTTTGGGCAGGGGTTGCACATTCCCTAAAAGAACAGGCTTGCATCTTGGCTGTGCTGCTAGATCCATGCCTACAATCAGTTCTGCTGAGGTGCGTTTCTGCTCTGTGGTGCAAAGTGCAGCTTCAGATTGGTTCACCAGCTGCATGTCTTTCTTGAAAAGGGTGATTTGGCAACAAAGACCCAAGTTCTGATCACATCCAGATAAGATCACAGAAAAGTGCTTTATATGTCAGTTTGAAGACTGGCAGCTTCAACTGGTGTAAAAATTGGTGGCGAATTGCCAACTGGTATACCTCATAGTGAACATCTCTTACTAGTGCTAAAAGATCTAAACTGGTTGTCAGTTGCTTCTGGTTATCGTTCAAAGCATTGTTACTTTTAATGCCCTTGCAGCCTGGGGCTGAAGGACGCTGCTCCCATATGAACCTGCCTGTTATTTAGATAAATCTTTGGAGGCTCTACTCCATGTGTCTCAATTTTCTGAAGTAAGGTGGTTGATTACTGGAGACAAGGGCTTCTCCATTGTGGAGACTTGGTTTTCAATATCTGCTGAAGACCCTTTTGTTTACCCTAGCTTCTTGGCCTCCTCCGGCTGGTCCTTTAAACATTTCTTAGCCTTTCAATTATTTCAATTATTTAATATTACTGCTATGGTTTAGACCCTTTTTGGGACACAGATGTGTATATATATTTTTTCTGAAATCGGGCTGCTGCTGCTTTTATGGTGCTGTTACTTTTCTCTTGTATAGTTCCTACTGAATAGCAAGGATTTAAGGGTTTGGACACTGTGTTCAGTTCTTCTAAACTGTCTTGTGACTCTACTAAGTTGAGAGTGCAGGACAGAATTGATTTTTTTTTAAACAAAAAGGCATTTCTTTTGTCCACCAAAGGTGTGTGTGTTTGTGTGTATGGAACAGAACTGGGCATTTTCATGACTGCCTTAATATTCCTCTTTCATTCACCTATGTTACTGGGTGTTTTCTTATGTCCAGAGAACTTTGTAAACATCCCAGCACTGTCCCAATTCTTCCCCATTTTTCCTTGTTCCTTTAAAAGCTGGTTTCTTGATGTTGTGT
>NW_015202481.1:0-1557 GCF_001447785.1 Gekko japonicus | reverse complement strand
CGTGCTTATCCGCGGGTCCTTCCGTTGGGACTGGGTTGAGCCCGAAGGGGGCGCCGGCAAGGAGCGGGATCTCTTTGGTTGTGCATGACCAGAAGGAAGAAGCGTGCGATGCGTGCATCGTGGGGTTTCGGGGAGATCTGGCCGAGCCTGCTAACAGGTGCGCGCGCGCTGCCTCGCCCATCTGCCTCATGGCAAAACTAAATACTACTCACTTCCACAGGATTCGCATGGAGCTCCCCGGGGACAAAAGGAAACGGTCACGTGTAGGTCAGTTCTCACGTTAAACGACCTTGCGAGGTAGGCTGGGTTGCAAAAGTGGCCCGGCCGCAAGGTTTTGAATCCAAGGCGTCGCCAGCCCCAGTCCAACACTCTTAACCCAAACTCCATTGTGGCTATTTAATAATGATTATAAGGCTGCTTCTTGCAACAGCTGAATCTGGCGTTGGAGAGCGGGTCCAAGCTCTGGCAAGCATATTTTGTGTACATGAAATCACTGTTCTCTTTGACATGATTGGAAAATGGTTATGCGTGGTGATATGATGGCAGGTAAATTGAGGTGGGTAGCTGTGCTGATCTGAAGCAATCCAACAAAGTTTGAGTCCAGTGGCACCTTTAAGGCCAACAGAATTGAATTCTGGATATAAGCTTTCGTGTTCCATGGCAGGTAAGAAATCCAAATCAAACAACCTCTCTCCCCTAAAGGTATTCTCAGATATTGTTAGCAGATATTGAACACTTCAATATGAGGGCCTGCTATGTATAGTTCGACCCTGCTAGAGCCTTAGCTGTATTCTGCTTTAAGGTATTATTATTATTATGGCTGTATCAGAGTGGATAAACTTACTGACCTTCTAGGCTGCTAACTTCGGCAGCTTGAGAGCCACACCTATATGAACCTGCCTTCTACTGAGACAGCCCATTGAGATCAGCCCTGTCTACTCTGATCAGTAGCAGCTCTCCAGGGTCTCAGTCTGACATCATTCATATTACCTCCTACCTTTCCCTTATAGCTGGAGATGCTGGGGATTGAACCAGGGACCTTCTGCATGCAAAGCATACCACCAAGCCTCAGTCTTGTGTTGTCACACACACACTTTTCTGTTGTTGCTGTTGCTCTTCCTTTAAATATTGATCATGCTTTTAATATCAGGAATGATTAGGCCTTGCTGCATCTCTGGAAGCAGAAATCCTAGCCCATAATGCCATATAAAATCAATGACATATTGTGGTGCCACCCCAGGCATCCAATGAAGGGTAACTACCACCCTTCATGCACGGATGGTGTAGTTTTAGAGGTCATCTCTGCCCTTTCCTCATTCTTTCTGCTCTATGGTTGTGATTCCTACAATAGATTTGCTTCAGGTTTTTTGCACAATCTTTGCTCTAGTATTTCACCATCTCCTTAGAATGATTTGTGTTTAGACGTGTATAGTTGGTGGCATGACAGGAAAGCATATATTCCATTGTTAACGTCTGAACACCTTGTCACGGCTACCAGTTTTTAAAGGACATTTTATAATAAAAAAACCTGACATTGTTCTACTGTTGAGAACTGCT
>NW_015202480.1:0-1541 GCF_001447785.1 Gekko japonicus | reverse complement strand
TTTTTAATGGGGTAGGGGTGCTCTTTCAGACTAGTTACCAGGGGAGCAAAGGATGGCTCTTATTTCCCCCCTTCAGCGGATTCTTCATTTCCCCAGTCCATGGGCCCCTTAAAAAACCTTCTAGGTTCCACCCTCCCCCTCTCCATCCTCAGGCAACCTTTGGGATCCATGTCGTGAGTCAGACTTGCTGCTGGGACCTGCCCAGCTAACCGAACTGACAACCCTGTCTGCAACCTGGTTGACGTTAGGGTGGTCCACACCGTGGCCCCTGATCTACTGGACTGGAATATGCCTGAGTGGAACTACTTAGACGACATACTTTACACATATGGATAGGCTGATCTATTAAATTAAATTAAAACCACAGTACTGAAAGTTGTCCATTAAACGTTTTAAAATATCATATATATTATTTGCTTTCATATAATAAAATTCTGATTTATTCTATTAAAGGCTATATTAACATATTGCTGTCATGCCGTTGAGTCATACTGTTTTTAAAAAAAAACATACATCTACTTTCCCCCTTTTTAGTAGATGGGTACCACCAAACAGCACCGGGCTCCCCTTGGTATGCACAACCACCTCATACTGTGTTTTTTGCATCTACTGCTACACCACGATGAAGGCGGGAGTGCCCAATGTCTTGAGGTGAGGAACTAGTTAACCATTAAATCTACTACATATAGTCACATACACCTTTAAAAATACTTTTAGCAGATGTGATGCCTTCAACCGCATCACGCAGAGGCCAAGATAATATGTGATATATGACTAGCACGACTGATTTCTGGAACTATGTAAGCATTATCTCGTAAAGAGATGAGCGGAACTACTTGAACCTGCAAGACATGCTTTGCTGACAAGATCAGGCCCAAATTTCCTACTATGATGGTTATGAATGCTGTCTTTTTTTAATACAGAGAGTATTTACAGAAAGAACTTCTCTGCAATATTTCTTATGTACATCTAATACCTCTAGGAAGGCGGCTTTTACCTGTGGTGTCAGCCTTACCGCTTGTCTGGTTCTGAGCCTCATGGGCTTGAGGCACCCTGTTCTGTTCTCACCGGACAGAGGCGTGTTAAACGGGAGGCTTTCTGAGGGGTCTTCTGTGGGACTGCTTCAGGGAGTAGCTCGCTACAGAGGGGCACGTTAGGATGAGCCTCTACGCAGCCCACTGGACAAGCAGCGCGAGCCGTCAGCAGGGACTTCGTTGGAGGGCTTCCTGCAGAGAGGCGGCCCTGGTGCTCAGCGTGGGAGCTAACTCCCTCGCTCAGTCCTGCAGCCCTTCAGTGCACTGGACTTGTACAAACGAGCATATGGGACAGAGACTTTATACTCATCCTAAAACATATTAGCTGAAAGAAAAAACAAGATCGATCAACGAAAGTAAACTTCAGAATAGTCTGGGCGGAATTTTATATTCTCTTGTGTAAAAAAAGTCGCAGGCAGTTGAAACCTCGAGGAGGATGGTTTGGCCCCAAAACAAGTTACGACTCTGAACGGCACACAAAGCAGTGTAAAAAATTCTTTTGTCCTC
>NW_015202479.1:0-1542 GCF_001447785.1 Gekko japonicus | reverse complement strand
CACTAACTTTCTATTTGTCTTTTGGGGGGAATTTACCAAACCCCCTGAACTTTTTCGCCTCGGAGGGGGGAAAAGAAAGCAAGGGGCTCCAGTTCTAGCTAAAGGGAAAGGTAGGCAACCTTCCCTGTTGCTGGAAAAACGCCTCAAAGCGGGAGACAAAAGAACGCTCGACGCTTGACGACGAGCTCAAGACGCGGCCAGAGGAGACGAGGAAGAGTCACAACTAAGGAAAGACCTACACAACCGAAGACGCGGGCGGCAGATGAGCGGACGAGCGGGGCCGTGTGGAGAGCGTGATGTGACGTGAGGACGTGAGGAGAGGACGTGCCGGGCAGGTTCGGAGCGACGCGGTTCGGAGCGACGTGGAGAGAGGGGCGGAAGGAGCAGAGAGCCGAGTGCCGAGTCCCGGCTGCTGAGTGGTGCGCCTGCACAGAGAGAGCGATGAGGGACGTCGGAAATAGCCGAAAAAAGTCGGAGTTCTAGGAACGAGCCGAGGGGAGCCGAGCGGCGTCGTGTGAAGAGGAGTCAAGTATAGAAAGACGCCTCCGCAGAAAGGAGCAAGGACAAACGGGAAGAATGTCGGCTTAAGGAACAATCCGTGCACTGAGGCAAGTGGCGGAAAGCGGAAATATAAAGCAAGTGTTGGACAAGCTGAGGACTTTGTGTTAAAACGGACCTTTAAAAACTTACATTTGACTCATCACTAATTAAAGGGACAGTATGTGATGTGACGGGAGGCTGTAAATAGTGAGAGAGAAGGGAGGGGAAAAAAGTATAAAAGTATAAATAAGAGAAAGAGGAAAATTCGGAGAAGAACCTAAGCTTAAAATTAAAGCTATAAAGACACAAAAATGCGATAATAGGGGAGCGTGGTGATAGAGAGGGAATATAAAATAAATTTCCTAAAGCTAACAATAAATGGCCCCTGGAGGGAGTGGACCCAGGAAAAGCTCTCTAACATCACCGGGCCAGACTAGTAGTCAGACACATCTTAAATTTGGTACAATGAGATCCGGGCAGGCACAGAGTAAAGAAATGAGAAATTTAATTAAGGAAATTGTGGAACAAACAACTAAACACATAATTGAAGACTCATTGCCAGTATTATTGAAAAAAGAAATTGAACCTCTTCAGATACAAATTAATGAAATGAGAAAGCAGGAGTTGGAGCCAATCCAGAAGTCTATTACTGAAATATCGCAACAAATGAAATTAGATATGGAGGAAATAAAAAAGCAAATACATGAAAACAAACAGGAAATATTGAAACTAGCGGCGGATAGCGCAGGTATAGACGATAGAGTCCAAGAGTTGGATCAAGAGGTGTACGATTTAAAATACAATGCAGGAAAGATGGAGGAAACACTGATGAGCCTAGAGCTAGATAAAGTGGCAATGATAATTAGATGCCAAAATGTGCCAGAAAGTATAGAAAAATTTTTAAAAGAAGAACTGATTGAGAATATCTCGCAGCAACTGAAAGTGGGAACATGTGAAGAAATAGAAAAAAAAGTAGAGGCAATCTATAGGAAAAACACTGCC
>NW_015202478.1:0-1547 GCF_001447785.1 Gekko japonicus | reverse complement strand
AGGTTGGCACTGTTGAGCAGGGTACCAGGGTGGAGAAGGGAGGAACCGACCCCAGTGGCTGGACCATCTTCCTGGTCCCAGCTGGTCCTCCAGATCCATGAGGCCTCAGGTGTGGAAAGAAGGGAGCTGTGCTCCCCTGGGTTCTCTTCCTGTCATAATGGAGCTTCTTGCTTGTCCTTTCTGACTCTCTCTCTGTGCTGGCTCTGAGACAGGAGCAGCCCCAACCACCTCCTCCCTGGCTGGAGGCTGGGCGAGTTTAAATAGACTCTTGTAGCCTTTACACGCTCCACCCCCTATTGCTTGGGCTAGCTGGCCCTTGGGGGCTTCCCCATCTCCTTCCAGCTGGGACCCCACCCCCTCATCCCCTAGCTGGGCACAGAGGCATGACTGACACAGTCCCCCAGTCACCAGCCAGCTGAGCCATGGGAAAGATGCCAGCCAGCTATCATCAAGCAGTGCTCTTGCCACTTGGGGATGGTCTGTTGGACCACTGGGGCAGCGCAGCATGGGAGCATTCCATGGTAAGTGGAGACACTGACCTGGATGTGGTGGCACACCCGCCTTCTCCCAGACAAATTTATAAATTGTAATGTATACAGTGCATATAAAAACTGTTAACATGCATTACACTGTACAGCCAAATGAATGAAAACGACTAGTGAGAAGTGGAGAACCGAAATTGTTGATAAAACTATATGCAATTATGAAAATTAATGTGCTAGGGAAGATTTCCTCATCCTTCCCCCCAAAAATCCCCTCCCCGAGTTACCCTGTAAAGATGGTGAGCTTTTATTGAGTGCAAAGCTTTCATTGAGTCCGCATGACTCTATCAAAATAGCCCTCTTGTAAGTGAATGGAGAAAGAGAGTAGTGTTGAGACCTATGCTGCTTTTAGCAGAGAGATCAGATTTCCATTAATACATACTTCTGAGAGTTTACATAAATGAATAACCTTAGAATTATGTTCCGAATGGCAAGGTGACAGTTTGCAATTATGGGTGCATTATGTTGTTAAATAAACTAGGAATTAATGTGTGGGAAGAAATGCCAGGCCAGGTGAAGTGTTACTCCAACTGCTGTGATTACTTCAGAGTGCTCCAGCGCAAGCTGGTGCCGACTGTTTATAATTCTAATGCTAATGCCATTTTCTTTCTCTTCTGAATTGGTGGCGGTTTTCCCCCCCCACCAGCAGGTTTTAACTTGAGAAGCACTGATGCAACTGTTCAACCTTTACTACAGCATTCTGAATTTTCACCTGGGAAGATATTCAATTGAATCCTATGGGAAGTCAAGGGGAAGGAGCTCGTGGAGGTGCATCTTTCCAACCTTTCTCTTCCTCCAGTGGCCCCACCCCATTCACCCTGAGTAGAAAAATGAGAACTGGCCAGTGAGGAGTGATTCTGTTTGTGCTGGAAAATTTAGAGGAAGCACCCAGTATTCAGTTTAAAACAAGAAGGATGAAATGGAGGAGAGGGTTGGATATAAGAGGGAAATAGGATCAGACACCAGTGAGGGTTGAGGGGTGGGGTTGCAAGATCCTACTTGGGA
>NW_015202477.1:0-1684 GCF_001447785.1 Gekko japonicus | reverse complement strand
CCTGCAAAGGACTCCATAGAAGGACTTCTCCAACACGCAGGCATCCTTCCCCCTCCCCCCTTCTCCTAGAATCACCAAGGACTATACGTACTCATCCTCAAGTTAAACAATAGAACTTGGCCATGATGGGATTATCTGAGCTGCTAAACACACCCACCACCCATCAAGATAGCGCAGATGCAGATCACTGGATTGTTGACTGGCCAAGCACCTGGAATGACTACGTTTTCTTTCCCTTTGTCTTAAGCCATCCACTGTAAGAGGTGTCACTGTTAGTAAATGTTATATCAGTTGCCCGACACTTAATTCCATTCTTTTGACCCATTAAGGAACTGGCAGCTTCTAGCACCTTCCTGGGGACTACATGTCTTGGTGGCTCATGCCCCAAGCCCCTCTTAGGGTATATAAGAAGAGCATCTGCCCATTGTTCACTCTCTCTTTTCCTACCTACCTGACCACACCCTATCTTGCTGACTCCATTTGTCACGCTGTCTGGAGTCTATCACGTGTGCTTCTGGTCAACACATGACTCCTTCCCCAGTATTTTTCCTCTTTTTTGCTGCAGGATCACCTTGTCACATTGGACAGGTAGAGCATCACTCCCATTATCGATAACCTCCTGCTAATGCAACTATCGCTGTGCCCTTCTATCTAGCTTCCTAGTTATGTATTGCTTGAGTGTGTGATTGTTTCATTTTATATTGCATGTGTGTGTCAATTATTTAGTAAAAGAAATCATTTTAAAGATCTAGTCTCCTGGTCTATTTCTGGGGATCTGAGTAAATTGGACTCTAATATACACAGGTTGTTGCTCCCTTTATTTAGCCATGGCCCTTTAATATTCCAATTCCCCACGTTTATTAATAAATCAAGGCAATTTGGCTCACAATGCCATACACTGTTTGCCATGACATATACAGGTATCTAGATTCACTTCTTTTTTGGGTGGTCAAGTCACAGCTGACTTATGGCAACGCTGCAGGATTTTCAAGGCAAGAGATGTTCAGAGATGGTTTGCCATTGCCTGCCTCTGCATCATAACCAATGCTCCCTCTAAGCTGTGGAGTGTTGTGAGCAAAAAAATCTACTTTGTGAGCGACTGGCATTAAAGTTGTAGCGAGCGATTTGGCTGCTGCCTAAATTAGTTTGCTCTGGAGCCATCCTTCCTGAGCTAAGAGAAAAATGTGTGAGCCAGAGGCTAAAAAACTGTGAGCTAGCTCACACTAACTCAGCTTAGAGGGAACACTGATCATCACCCTGGGCTTCCTTTGTGGTATCCCATCCACCCTGGCTGGCCCTGCTTAGCTTCCAAGATCTGACAAAATCAGGCTAGCCTGGGCTATCCAGGTCAGAGAACCTATTATTTAGAATCCCCTATCTTGAGATGTGGGTTGAGCCAGGATGTGGCAAATCTCTATGTGAGCCGCTATACATGAATTGCCGTGAGACTCTTATGCGGGGAGGAGGAGGCAGGATAGAAATGCATTATGAATAATATATTTATTTGTTTTTAAAAATATCATTAATGTGTCAAAGCACACAGTTAATAACCGTTCACTTAGCCTAAATGACAACACTCCATGATGACTTCAGCACCTTCATTGTCACATCAAAACTGCAGTCTTGAATTCATGCATGAATTCCTTCAGCTATGACTTGGTCTGCCAAAATAGTAACTGTTCAT
>NW_015202476.1:0-1546 GCF_001447785.1 Gekko japonicus | reverse complement strand
TACATTGTAAAAACCAGTTTAAATATAAGTGTGAGTTAAGGATTTTTAAGTCAATTTTTTTTCCTGGTATGTCGTTGTAAAAGACACAGCCTCCCTTTCCTCTTCTCTCCTCCTCGGTCCCCCATCCCCTTTGGCTTGCTGCTGCTCGGCTTCTCCAGGCATGGGTGACCCATAGAGGGACACAAGCTCGGTGGTTGGCTGGCTGGTCTGTTAGTCAGTTTGTGCTTCAGAGGCGGCAACCTTGATGTGGGCAGTAGAGTGGCCTCCGAGGCGCAGCCGGGCGCAGCGTGTCAGGGGAGATCCACCATGCAAGCTTCTGCACATGCACGAGACCTGCTTTGGGGAGAAGTGGGGTAGTGGCTTCGGGGAAGAGGGAGAATGCGCTTCCACCACACCCACCTCACTTCCCTGCCTTTCCCCTCAGCTGTCCAAGTTTAGCGGTAAACTCATAATGTTAGACTCATGCAGCCTTTTCAAAAAAAATTAAAATGTAACACATCTGGCAGAGGGTGCAGAGTGGCGGAATGACCTTGCTGTGGACAGGGAGTGGCCTCCAAGGGGCAGGGAAAGGGAGGGGGGCATTCAAGGGAATCTCTCTGCTTTTGAATTTTACCTTCAGCTTTTAAGCAAAGCAAGGGGAAAGACCACCACAAAACAACTTTGAGAAACCCTGGGGAAAGCGAACTGACCACTGAAGGCGTGGGGGGGGGGACAGTGCAAAACGAAACAGAAAAACCCAACAGACATGCACAGTGACAACAGGGGGAAACGCAGAATGACACAAAAACAACAACCACCAACGGTGATGCACGGTGAAAGCGAGGGGAAAGACCAACGCGTAATAGGTCTTTGTAAGTCTTGTGTTCATCATCTGGCCGCTGTTTCTGCCTCTAATTCTCTTTCTGTGTATTTGTCCATTCTCATCCATTTGAAATCAATCTCTATTGAACAGTTGTTGAGTGCCATTATCTCTGTCTCCCGTTTGCTATTCTGCTATTGAACTTTTTACTGGAACCCGCTTCTTCTCTCTGGTGAACAGTAACTCCCAACATACTTTTTTTTCACCAAATAATAGCTTCTGATTTCCTCAGTCACTGGTGCTTCGGAAAATGAAACTTGTGCATTGAGCTAAACAAGATAAAAATTTAAAAGCAAAGAGAAGTAAAAAAAATGGTTTAAGCTTCTGATCTTCCTCATGTGTTACAAAGTGCCCTGATAATGAAGACCTTAACTGTCTGTCCACCCCATCCAGTGGTGCTGAGTGGGGGATACAGCATAAGGACCCATTCAGATGTCACAATCAACTGTGGTTGGTTAAAATTGTCCGCACAATAAGTTTTGGTTAGCCTGTCAGGTATAAGTAACAAATCCTGTTTTTTCTGTAAAACTTGGTTTGCCTGCTCCTTGTTTTGCTTCCACCTTCAAGCAGGGAAGACAGTTTCCCAAAGCTACTGTTTCTGTGGCCTGGCAGCCACATGGGATGGTGCTTCTCAACAAAATGAATTCACAACATCCGCAGTTGGTACAAAGTGGGTTTAACAAACCT
>NW_015202475.1:0-1544 GCF_001447785.1 Gekko japonicus | reverse complement strand
TTAACCACTTGAGCCACCGCAGCTAGTCCACTAGTAGTGGCCAGCAATTGGGAGCAGGGGATGATAGTAAAATTGGACAGGATTATGGCATTATTTGACGAGGACGGATAATGTCAAAGCTATTTCTGCAACGATTTTTTGAGGACTGGAAGGACTTTAAAGAATATATGGAAAATAATTGGGACGTGAAAAGTAACTTGCTTTGTTTTGAAAGTTATTAAAAATGTAGTGACATGAAAAATAATATGTTCTGTTTTGATAGATATGGAAAACGAAGATAAGTAATTGGAAGCTGAAATATTAATTGATAAGGTTACCTAGATAAGTAGATATGGAAATGTAATAGTGAAGAATGTTTATAAAGTTTATAATGGATTATTCAAGAGGGGGGAGCATTGCGGGAGGCCACCAAAAAGGGGGGAAGGAAAGGGATATATGGGGGGGGGAGAAATGAAAGTATACAAATGTAATGTTGTTTGTTAATATATCCAAATAATAAAATTGTGGTTTTTTTAAAAAAAGCTATTCCTGCAACGAATAGGAGTCTGAGGAAGAACAGGTACAGAAGCTCTTAGGATCCTGATGCATAGAGAAAGCCCATATAAAGAAAGAAGCCGCCAATTAATGTGCCATTTATTGCTGAGAGAGATGTAGATGCATTAGAAGATAAGAATCACACATTTATTTAAGGCCTGTTTTAAACATTCACCAAGATTGAAATGCTACCCAGAAGACATTTCCCTCATTCCCAGACTCATTTGGGAAGGTAATACAGGATAGAGGCAGTGTTAGAGAAATAGTGTCGTAGAAGCCAAGTTATATCCATTCAGAACATTCATGTACAGATCTGCAAACTTCCAGCATGTAAATTAAAAGGTGATAGGGATTAAGATATTTGCTTATAAATTCCATTCACAGCCATTATGCCAGAATATAGATAAGAATTATATTAAGAGTCTGGCTTCAATTGATTAAATCCGGAGTGGAAGGGAAGAAATAATGTTCCTCATAGCACTCCTGTATCTCAAGCCCCATTGGAATTTACACTAACAAAACAATTTGAGGAAAGGAAGGTAGAGGGATTTTTTAAAAAAAGAATTATGCTTACCATACATCTTAACTGTTCCATACTGCTGAGATTCAGAGGGTGTGCGTGTGTCAGAATCCTAAATCTACTGTTCTGCCTCACGCGATTTGCACATTTTCCCAAGATGCTCTTGTGGCGGGTATTCTCTGTGAAATTATTTTATTTTGTTTAATGTTTGAGCCCAGCAAGCTAATATGGCAGAACAAAAATATGCCATCTGGAAGAAGAGGCCTACAGAAGTGGTGATTTATCAGTCTAACCAACCATACATCATGGCCTGAAGTTGGTTGACAACCACGCATGGTGTTTTTGTAATCCCAGGCAGGCAGCAACAACAGGAAGGATGAATTGCTGAACAAGGCACAGGGTTTATCATGGATAGTCACAGGGTAACTAGTACAGGTTGCTCTGCTAAGTCACTGGATTCCCATCAGGAATGGACTGAGAACAGAAACTC
>NW_015202474.1:0-1589 GCF_001447785.1 Gekko japonicus | reverse complement strand
ATAAGGTTTTGATCAGTCACATAATTTCCCCAAAAAATGTGATCTTCCTAGTTCCATCAGGAAGGCTGATTGCAAGAGATCTCACCAAGCCGATCTGTGGTCTACCCCCCAAAACTGGGCCCACTCATGAGGTCAGTGGGAGGCTCTGTATCAAGTAGCAGATTTGGGGCTCAATTTAAGGGAAGCAAATTTTGTCCAAAATGTGCCATCTCAAGTTCATGAAGTTTTGTACCATGGTTACTTCATACTTCATGCTTGTGGTGCTTAGGGAAAAGCCACTATATGTGATCAAAGACTAAACCTTTGGGCATGAATTGTCCAACATACCTCCAAAAACTATAAGTCCTAATCTGGGACAATAAGTATATGAGCTCCTATCAGCAGTTGGCAGATCAGACCCTTACAGTTCCACCATGTGTGTACTTGGCCATAGGGATGATAGACAAATGGATGAGCCCCATTTATAATTGTGTTTCAAGGAACTTCTGTAAATACTTAAGAACAGATAATGGACCAGCCTTCAAGGGCTTCTAGGGCTCTTTTTGTAGCAGGAACTCCTTTGCATATTAGGCCACACACCCCTAATGTAGCCAATCCTCCAAGAGCTTACAGTAGCTCCTGTAAGAAGAGCTCTGTAAGCTCTTGGAGGATTGGCTACATTAGGGGTGTGTGGCCTAATATGCAAAGGAGTTCCTGCTACAAAAAGAGCCCTAGAAGCCCTTGAAGGCTGGTCCATAGAGTCTGCTTTTTGCCGACTCTGAGAAAGGGAAAACTACGATATGATGTTTGTACAATTTTAAACACATCATTAGAACACAGCCAGACAGCAATCCATGCCAGTATCTGGGAGAAATATAAAAGGGTAAGATATTGAAAGAGGAGTATGCAAAGACCCAGAGAATACTGTGTCTATTTCTAGACGTGCTATTCACAATGGCATATATTAGTGTGTGCTATTGATTTGTCCTTAATACAGTGAAATGCCCTAGTAATGAACTCTGCAATGCCCATAATGATTTCATATCATGAATTGTTATGTGCTTTACACATAACCAAGAAACAGTGGTACTCAAAATAGCAAACCTCATAATAAAATATTATTGAGGATCTTGGATTTCAATATGAAAAGGACTTGGCCATGCTCAAGAGCTTACTAAAAACAAATGTGTGCTTTAAAGAGTCATATTAAAGTCATACCATTGATTGAATTGCAGTTGCATGAGGAGATACTACATCAAGAGCAGGCTAAGCTCCAGAGCCCTCAAACACTGGTAAGGGAGTGATGATACTGGTAGTTGCTAAACCTTTGCAATAGCTAGGGCCAGGTAACCAGAAAGCACAAAAAGTGACTCGCTAAGAAAAGAGAAGAGGAAAACACAAAATAATCCAATACAAATAAGTGCTGTACAGCCAAATGTTTGAGTATAATATAGTAAAAATGTTGGGTTGCCAGTTGCCAATTCAGAAAGTGCACCTTTCCCAGTGAAAAATCCGAAGAAGATGGCAGCCGCTGTTTCTTCTGCCCAGCTCTTTGCTTAACACTGTAACCAGAACATTATCTTCTCCAGGAGTCATTTCGTAGAAAAAGA
>NW_015202473.1:0-1730 GCF_001447785.1 Gekko japonicus | reverse complement strand
ACACAGAGTGAGTCAGTCCAATCGACACAGATAGGACATTCAATAACCGATGCATGAGGATTTTAGCTGTCTGGAACCACCAGAAATAGCAGAAGTATTCACGTGACGCAGTACGCCGTACAGAAATTACATTAATAGGATCCTTCTTACAATAAGCTAATCACAGCAGCATAGTCCACAGTCTCTAATCACTTATCCAAGTAAGTTTGTGAACCCTTTGCCAGTTTGGTGTAGTAGTTAGGACCGCATACTCTAATCTGGGAGAACCAGGTTTGATTCCCCACTCCTCCGCATGCAGCTGCTGGTGTGTCCTTGGGTCAATCACAAGTTCCCTCAGAGCTGTTCTCTCAAGGGCAGTCCTCGAAAGAGCTCTCTCAGCCCCACCTACCTCACAGGCAGTGTTTAAGCTGAGTTAGTGTGAGCGAGCTCAGTTGTTTAGCCTCCGGCTCACACCTGTTTGTCTTAGCTCAGGAAGGATGTCTCCAGAGCAAACCAATTGATGCAGCAGTCAAATCACTCGCTCACTTGAGTCCCAGTAGCTGATAAAGTAGAACTTTGCTCACAAGCCTCCAAATCTTAGAGGGAGCATTGCTCACAGGGTGTCTGTTGTGGGGAGGGGAAGAGAAAGGAGATAGTAAGCCACTCTTCCAAGTGAAGGGCAGGGTATAAATCAAAACTTCCTCCTCCTCCTCCTCCTTTTGGATATGGCCACTCCATTACTTATTAGCCTGTTTGGTGTAGTAGTTAGGAGTGCAGACTCTAATCTGGGAGAACCGGGTTTGATTCCCCGCTCCTCCACGTGCACCTGCTGCTGTGATCTTGGGTCAGTCACAAGTTCTTTCACAGCTGTTATCTCGAAGGCAGTTCTCGAGAGAGCTCTCTCAGCCCCACCTACCTCACAGGGTGTCTGTTGTGGGGAGGGGAAGGGAAAGGAGTTTGTAAGCCGCTCTGAGACTCCTTCAGGTAGTGAAGGGCCGGGGTATAAATCCAATCTCTTCTTCTTCCTCTTCCTGCGCAGAAGAGCCCTCTAGATCAGGTCTCTTTTGCATCGTTTGTGGAAAGCCTGGAGTAGGAGCTTTCCTCACTTCTTTGGGCAGGCAGTTCCACTAGATGTGAGCCACAGCAGAGAAAGCATGTGGATGGGCAGTGGTTGATTTTCCAGGGCTCTTTTTGTAGAAACAGCCCAGCAGGGACTCATTAGCATAATAGGCCACACCCAACAGCAGACACTCACTAGCATATTAGGCCACACCCCCAACAGCACAGTTCATTAGCTTATTAGGCCACACCCCCATGTCTTCCCTTGACTTGCCCAGGTGCCCCACGGCTGCGGGATGCCTGGCAAGCCGGCCCTTAAATGCCTCCCAGATCTTTCCAGGCCCCCCCACTTCAGAGTCGCCTGGGGGGGGTCGCTCTCCAGGCCTTCCCTCTGTAGCCAGTGGTTTTAGCTGTAGTGGGCGTGGCCAACTCTGAAGCCAGCCGGAACTCCGTTCCTGTGCGTTCCTGCCCCAACATAGCCCTGATTTTGCCCATCTTCAGGCCAGCACCTGCAGAAACCCCCCACAGATTTGAGCAAAGTTGTCAGAGGTGGTCCCAGCAATAGCCCCGTACGCAGATCATTAATGCCGGTAGTCTTGGAGTTTGTTCTCCCTATTCATTACCCCTTCTCTCCTTGCGTACCTCCATGGTACCATATATCGATAATTTGACAATTCCAGTTTTTAGGAGGG
>NW_015202472.1:0-1564 GCF_001447785.1 Gekko japonicus | reverse complement strand
ATCTAGACCCTGCGGTCTTAGTGAGCTACTGTTCAGTTTCAAATCTCCTGTTTTTAGGCAAGGTAGTTGAAAGGGTGGTGGCAGAAGGACTCCAGATTTTCTTGGATCATGCTTCCATTCTCGATCCATTCCAGTCCGGTTTCTGCCCTGGCCAGGGGATGGAGACGGTGTTGGTTGCCCTCACGGATGATCTCCGGAGACATCTGGATTGAGGCAGGTTGGCACTGCTGTTACCCTTAGACCTGACAGCAGCATTTGACGTGATGGGTTACGATCTTATGACCCATCGCCTCACCGACACAGGAGTCTGGGGGTCTGTCCGACAGTGGTTCTCCTCCTTTCACCATGGTTGGGGACAGAGGGTGGCGCTAGGTGAGACAGTCTCCCCAGGACACCCACTAGAATGTGGAGTGCTGCAGGGGGCAATCCTCTCACCACTGTTGTTTAACATCTACATGAGCCCCCTTGCCCAGTTGGTCTGGGGGTTTGGGCTGGGCTGCCACCAATACACTGATGACACCCAGAGCTATCTGATGTTGGACAGCCACCCGGATTCTGCCCCTGAGAGCTTGGACAGTGTGGTAGAGGCCGTGGCTGGGTGGTTGCGACAGAGCTGGCTGAAGTTAAATCCTGTGAAGACGGAGGTTCTGTACCCGAGCCGGGGAGGAGTGGGTTCAGGGATTAGGCTCCCTACCCTGGATGGAGCGGTGCTGGTGCCAGCCCAGAAGGTGAGAAGCCTGAGAAGGTGAGGAACCTGGGGGTGACCTTGGATGCCTCACTTTCCATGGCAGCTGCCAGGTCTGCCTTTTGTCACCTGTGGCGGATCACACAGCTGGCTCCCTACCTCTCCCCCCAGGGCCTGGCTACTGTAAACCATGCAGTGGTCATTTCCAGGCTTTACTGTAACTCGCTCTGCACGGGCTTACCCTTGAGGCTGATCCAGAAACTCCAGCTAGTGCGCCTGCTGACTGCAGCATCTGTGCAGGTACGCATCCAGACGGTGCTCTGCCAATTGCACTGGGCTGGCTAGCAATTGAGTACTGGATCCGCTTCAAGATGTTGCTACTGACCTTTAAAACCATATGCAGCCTGGGACTGACATATCTATGGAACCGCCTCTCCCCATATGTGCCCCGGAGAGCCTTGCACTTTGCAGATAGCCATCTATTGGTTGTCCCCAGCCTGAAAGATGTCCGCCTAGCCTCAACCCAGGGCCAGGGCTTTCAGGGTTTTCTCAGTCCTGGCCCCAGCCTGGTGGGACATGCTTCCAATTGAAATCAGGGCCCTGCAAGGCCTGTTACAGCCTGTAAAACAGCTGTTCCACCAGGCCTTTGGCTGAGGCAGTGGGCATCTACCAGCTGGCCTCCCTCCTGCTGCTACATGAGACCATCAGGGCTTGGTCTCAGCCCACTTATTTTTCCCTGCAGTAGAAACTGGAATTAAATGCATTACACTGGCCATTTAAACTGGTTTAAACTGGTTTTATTGCATTATTTGACTGTATTATTTCAGGCTGTAATTGCTGTTATTGCTGTTAGGACAGGAATTTTGAAGGCACAAAACC
>NW_015202471.1:0-1569 GCF_001447785.1 Gekko japonicus | reverse complement strand
GGTCTGCAGAAATCTCCCATTGCACCCAGTTTCCCCAGTGACTGTCACAGCACAGCTGTTAGGTCAGCAGAGTGGTCTTTGGGGGATCCTGTTCTTCCCAGTCAGAACACACACACACCCATTCACACAAGCCTTGATGCAGGGAGTGCTTCCAACTAGGACAGGCTGGGGGGCTGCAGGCACTTTGGTAGGGATTGGGGTGGGGGGCGGGACTCACCTTCACCAGAGGTCAGAGTCTGCAGACAGGACAGTCTCCTCTTCCAGAAGCTTCTGAGGTTTCTCAGCTGATGACCTGCTATGTCCAGCAGGGCCTCTGAGAGGAATTTTATGAAGTGGTGCAAAAAAATTTTTCAGGGCCCCTTTCCTGCTCCATTAGCTATTTGTAATCCACAATGGTTTTAAGCCTAAGGTCGACAAAGGTTAAAAAAAAATAGGCTTTCTATATATTTTTTTTAAAAAAATGAGCTTTCCTTGCCTTTTTTTGTTGAAAAATTTCTAATGACAACACCAAAATTAATTGTTCTGGATATGTCTGAGTCTATACTTAGCCTGGCCAAATCCACAAGACATTCTTGAGACATTGTAGACCTTAAAAAATTCTTCATCGGCTTGAGTTTGCTAAATGATCTTTCTGCAGAAGCTAGTGTTGCTGTAATTGTTAAAAGAGTTCATAAGCTGGCACAAACATTTGGAAACAGGTCACTAAGTCTGTATTCTGCTATGTTCAATAGATTTGGTGGTTTTAACTGTGCTTTTCAAAAATTTGTCTTTAATACATAATACATTTCTGTCGAAAAATCCTCATCATTAAGATCATCAGAATATTGTTTTGATAAAAATAAAGCTTTTCCTTTCAAGTCACTTTCAGGCATGGTGAGGTATTTCCACAGAAAATCGAACTTTTCAGCCAACTGCTTCACAGCATTGAATCTTACAATTAATTTTGCTATAGCGCTGCCTACCAAAACATAAAACACAGATTTTCTGAAGTAGGCTTCTTCTGGTGAATCATCTGTGTCATTCATTTCCAGGAAGTCAGCATCAGGTGTGTTATCACGGAGCCATATTTGATCCACTGTTATAACCTTGAGCTCTTCAATCACCAAGAGGAATAGCTTGTTCTTTCAAAGTAAGGTAAAGGTAAAGGTTCCCTTGCTCGAAAGCCAGTCGAATCCGACTCTAGGGTTGTGGCCCTCATCTCCGTTTCAAAGCCGAAGAGCCAGCGCTGTCCGAAGACGTTTCCGTGGTCATGTGGCCGGCATGACTAAACACCAAGGCGCACGGAACGCTGTTACCTTCCCACCGAAGTGGTACCTATTCATCTACTTGCAATTTCTTGCTTTCGAACTGCTAGGTTGGCAGGAGCTGGAACTAGAGACAGGAGCTCACCCCGTCTTGTGGCACCCGGGTCTTGAACTGCTGAACTACTGGCCTTCCACAGCCTGCAGTACAGCGTCTTAACCACTTGAGCCACCACAGCTCCATTCTTTCAAAGTATCAGTCATCAATTGAGCAATTCCTTCCCCTCTTTTGCTGCTAAAATCTGCAAACTTTAGAAATCTTTCTTGA
>NW_015202470.1:0-1545 GCF_001447785.1 Gekko japonicus | reverse complement strand
AAAACTAGATCGTCAGCAAAGGCTTGTAATTTAAAGACTTCATCTTTGACTTTTAGACCTTTTATCTGATTGTTTCCCCTAACAATATCCGTTAACGTTTCCAGTGTGAATATAAACAAGAGTGGTGATAAGGGGCAACCTTGTCTTGTACCCTTACAAATTTGTATATTTTCTGTCATTTCACCGTTGACTATTACCTTTGCTTGTTGGTTCATATATATTGCTTTAATTGGTTTGTTTTATATGATTTCATCCACTAGATTTTACTGTCACTTAGTCACTTGGTGATTTGTAACCCACCCTGAGCCCGCTTGTGGGGGAAGGTGGGATAAAAATCGAATTAAATAAATAAGTATTCATAAGGTTATCTAATGCTGCAGATTGTCTTACGTAAAATGTTCACTAGAAAACAACAGGGGAAGTCTTTATTTTTATGCTGTATGTTGTGAGCGTGAAAAACCTTTTCTTAAGAAGCATTGAGATAGGAGGTTATTTAAATATGTAAAGTCGCATTTTTTTTAAGTGCTCAGGAACAAACCAAACAACCTCAGTTTTCCCACCCCCCCAAAATTTCTGGGTTTCCCCCCAGGTCTTCCGTTTCTACTCTCATAAGAACGTAAGAAGAGCCGTGCTGAATCAGACCAAAGGCCCATCTAGTTCAGCAACCCCCCCCCCGCGCTCCCCAGCAACAGAGACCAAGAGGCGTAGTGCCTCTGGCACTAGAAGGAGTAGATATCCATCATGGTCAGTAGCCCTTGATAGTCCCATCTTCCATGAACTGTTTCACTCCCCTGCTAAAGCCTTCCAAGTTGGCAGCCCTGACCGCCTCCTTTGGCAGCAAGTTTCGCAAATCAACTATATGCTGCATGATGAACTACTTATGACTGAGGACACCCAGCTACATCTGCTGATGAGTGATGGAAGAACACCTATAGAATCTGGTTACACATATCCATCATGAACAAAGGAAAATGAGGCAGTTTTGGTAAGATATTTTAATCTTTATGGGCAAGTCAAATTTTAGCGGCAAGGCAATCTTGACGTTGACATGTCTACAATGTCACTTTAGAGACATTGCTGCACAATAAGACAGTTTGGAGGCATTTCTGACTGAGAAGTTCCTGTGGCTGTGCTTCTTTGGGGAGTCCCTGTTTGCAGTCCGGATGAAGGCATCGAAAACTCACTGAATAATCTGGAGTATGAATTGACTGCAGCCTATTTTTTATTGTTTGTCTCAAGTCTTAAGGACTGGATCTAGTTGCTGATTGCAACATACTTTATATTCACTCAAAAAGGCGAAAGATTTATGTGATCTGAAGAGAAACCAGAGTATGACATACTTTATATTGTTAGAATAATGTGTATAACTCCCGTCATCATCAAATTTTTGACAGCTGCCCCGCCCCTTCTCGTGGCGGGCACGTACTCGGAAATTGGTCTCACCTGAGTAGGAACATGGAGACTGTCCATGGGGTCCAGTGTCATTGATGCAACGAACATGAACTGAAGCAAACTCCGGAAGACAGGAAGGCCTGGAGTGATGTG
>NW_015202469.1:0-1630 GCF_001447785.1 Gekko japonicus | reverse complement strand
GCTTAGAGGGAACACTGGTCTGGAGCACTTCATTCTACCACTTTTTTTGGGAGCTGCTGACCCGACCAGTCCGGCTGAGATCCCAACGACACCTTCCCTGGGACTAAGTGCCACTGAGTAACATGGGTCTTTCTTCTGAGTAGACCAGCTTTAGCTTTGCTTCCTGTGGCAACTCAGCTGGGTCGGGGATTTCCAACAGGTAGTCATCATCACATAGGTGAGGTTTTAGTATTGCACTGCTTTGCCTGGGTGGTTCTTGAGATGGGGTTCTCAAGTGTGAAAACAAATGACAGGTGGAGGGCTATTTTTGGGCAGGAACGCACAGGAACGGAGTTCCGGCTGGCTCCCAAGTTGGCCACGCCCCAGAAGGAACTCATTAGCATAATAGGCCACACCCAACAGCCGAAACTCATTAGGATTGGCTACATTAGGGGTGTGTGGCCTAACATGCAAAGGAGTTCCTGCTACAAAAAAAGGCCCTGGGTTTTGACAACAAACAGGGTAAACAGAATGAGAAGCAGAAGGTGGGTGTGGCTGGATGAGCACACCTCTGGTAACACGGGGGTGTGGACTCATATGCTAATGACCTGTGCTGTCAGGGGTGTGGCCTAATATGCTAATGAGTTTCTGCTGTTGGGTGTGGCCAGTTATGCTAATGAGTTCCTGCTGGGCTTTTTCTACAAAAAAAAAAGCCCTGGACAGGTGTGTAATGAGTGCAAGAATTCAGAACAGACACTTGGAAATCAAAACCCCGGTGTCTTAGGGGAGTGGGGGTGTCGCTTTCAATCCAATGTTATATACCACATTACAAAAGGAACTGCTATTTAAAAATAAAAAAGGATTAAAGGGGGAAAAAGGGGAGGGGGGAGAGGAAACAAACAGCTCCAATTGTTTAACGGCCTCCTGTCTGCTCCTGATAAACCTCAATCACATTTGGAGTACGATTATCAGTTATTCTCTGACCCTTAAAGAGGAACCTGAGTGAATTCACTGGAACTCCCCGATCACTTCCGCACTTTCATCCCTGTCAGTCGCCTGTCCCCACTGCTTTAGGGGGGGGGGGCATGTGTTTGGCTCTCTCTAGTAGTCCCAGGGGGAGCAAAACACATGTGGGGGGGGCGAAGTAACAGGAAAAACAAGTGACAAAGATGTCCGTGCAGAATTGGTCCCTGTCTCTGACAGTATGATTCTTTAAGTTTCTTTTCGATGTGTTGTCAGTTTCACCTTGAAGTGGATTTTGTTGCTGTCCTGCCCAATGACTTTGAGGCCCAATCTGCATTGAGCATTTGCTCAGTTGTTTTACCAAACCCACGCTGGAATAGAAAAAGATGCAGTTCAAAACCACATTAGATAATTTGTGGAGGATAGGTCTATCAGTGGCTGCTAGCCACAATGCCTAAAGGGAACCTCCACGTTCAGAGGCAGTTAACCTTTGAATCCCAGTGCCAGGAGGCAGCATCAGAAGAAGGCCCTCAGCCTCTATTCCCTGTTGTTGGCTGTCCAGAGGAACTGTTTGGCCACTGTGTGAGACAGGATGCTGGACTAGACGCACCACTGGTCTGATCCAGCAGGGCCCTTCTTATGTTCTTTGCTCAAAAAAAAGGGTGGGGGGAAATGAAGATATTCTGAA
>NW_015202468.1:0-1572 GCF_001447785.1 Gekko japonicus | reverse complement strand
GGACTTGGCAACCCTACCTGGAGATCAGTATAATAGCAGGAGATCACCAGTCACCACGTGGATTTTGGCAACCCTATTCTCCCCTACTGGGCCCGGGCAGAGTGAGGGAAGGCCCAGGCCGAGAGAGCCCTGTTAATAATTTGTTCAAAGACAGAGATTGTTTTTTATGAATATAGAAAGAAAATGCTTTGAAACCAAAACAATTTAAAAAAAGAAACAGAGACAGAAAAAGAAGGGGAAATGGGGGGGGTTTGATGGCACATAATACACATGGAAGACCTGGAAAGAAGAATTTAATTTGTAAGTGGGCATTGCTATGGCAAATAAAGAGTAGAAACAGAATGTGGGTGCTATTGTTGCGTAATTCCTGGCTCCAACCTGGGAACTACAGCATAATCCGTCTTTCCCATAATCCGTCTTTCGGTGCTATTGTTGCGTAATTCCTGGCTCCAGCCTGGGAACTACAGCATAATCCGTCTTTTCCATACTGCTATGCCCTCCCATACAGCAGCCCCACTCCTCCATCACATTGACACAGAAATGCTGACAACCAAGGATCATGCCAACCCGCAGTCCAGCAATTCCCCCTTTCCCACTTGAGCCACAGTGCTCAGAGCACCATGACTCAGTCAGCAGGGGGGAACCCCATAAAAGGCTGGGAAATGAGGAACTTACCTCTGCCATTTTGAAGGCAGAATTTAGCTCCGCTCAGAGGAGAAAAGTGCAAGTCTTGCTTCGAAGGAGCATGAGGTCATATGGAAACTCCCCCCAAAATGGGTGTGTGTGGAAGTGGCTTTAGTTATGCTCCATCAAACCAGAATGTGAAGCCATGGCTTGAAGACGGTTTATTCCTGTGATGGTTTCACACAGCATACAGATAGGGACATCCTGGCTTGTTCCCTGGTACCACCCTCACCACAGTGAAGGCTGGGATATTAGCCAGTTCTCTGCAGAAGAGGAGGGGTAAAGAGTGAAGCCAGCAAAACCACCCTTCATTGATGCCTACCAGGATTTGAATGATTGTCTGTGAGCAAATCCAGGCTTTGCAGACTAATCACAGTTAAACTAAAACATAGTTTTGTGTTACAACCAAGCCAATAACAAAATCATTTAGCAAAGAAAAAACTTTTTTTCCCCTGCAGTACCAAGTAGTCCTATAAAATCACATGGTCTACAGAAGGCAAAGTCTGCCATCTTGGTGGGAGCAAAAGAACCATTTTGCTGAAGTTGCCATTTAAAGGGGGCGGGTTGCAGAGAAGCCAAAGTTCCAGGTAGATGAAAGAAGCCACAAACTGAGTAGCAAAGAGAATTAGGCTTTTAGGAATTATGCCAAAATAAGTGAAGCACACTCAGAACAGGCCAAGCAGCAACTTCAAACAATGATTGCCATGGGAGACAGTGAAATACAATTACTTGAGGATACAGAAGCAACTATCAGTGCTCTGGACAAAGCAAACTGTGGAATCCTTCAGGAGTTTCCTGCACTTGAACACACATGAGGACAAGGAGAAGAGACAAACTTATTCAGTGGTGTGATCCTAGTGCAGTGATGATGAACCTTTTAGAGACCGA
>NW_015202467.1:0-1580 GCF_001447785.1 Gekko japonicus | reverse complement strand
TAATTTCACGGTTTTTGTATTTTTTTATTCTACCTCTACCTCGGCTGTTCCCATGTCAGAGCCAAAGCCAATTAAAGCACACTCCACGTCTTATCAAAATAGACATTGAAAAATGCTAAGAAAACATCTTCACAAGAAGAAGCACAGGCCTGCTGAGGCAGCTATCTTGAGGCAAGACAAAACAGTCCATGAAAACTGGTCCAAAGAGATCAGTAGAAGAAAATAATAATAAAAAAGGTACAACTCTTTGGAGAGCACAGCAAAACCCCACTTCCCTGGTAACCTATTTCAAATGAACCAACTTTCTTCCTGTCAGCTTACTTCATTGTCCTTCACACCCATACATAATAATGGGGAACACTGTGGTATGGATTTTCTTGATCTTGGTCACCAGTGACACATCCTTACACTTAACGATCTACACTTAACGATCGTTCCCAGCTCCTTCATGGCTGCCCTTCCCAGTCTCTGATTTCTTGGTTGCAGTCTCCCTTTTGGTTGATGATTCAGCCAAAGAATAGAAAATCTTTAGCAATTTCAGTTTCTTCATCATCAGCCTTAAAGTTGTGTAATTCCTCTCAGTAGTCATTAATTTTGTCTTCTTGATGTTCATTTGTAATCCTGCTTTGGCAATTTCTGCTTTAACCTTCATCAGTAGTTGTTTCTTCAACTCTTGACTATTTACTGCTAGCCATGTGTTGTCATTTGCATATCTCAAATTGTTAATGTTCCTTCCACCAATTTTAACTCCACCTTTATCTAATCCAGTTTTCCTTCTGGTATGTTCTGCGTATAGATTGAAGAGATAGGGAGATGAAATACATTCTTGTCTAACACCTTTGCCAATTGGAAACCATTCTGTTTCTTCATATTCTGTTGTAACAATAGTCTTTTGTCCCAAGTACAGCTTGTGCATCAAAACATTCAGATGCTGTGGCACACCCATTTCTTTAAAAACCAACCATTGCTTTTCATCATCCACACAGTCAAAGTTTTGGTGTAAACTATGAAACACAAGTTGATTTTCTTCTGAAATCCTCTCATATGTTCCAGTAACTGATGTAAATTTACAATATGATTTGCATTCAGCATATATGGTAACAGTCTTTGTTGTAAGATTTTGAGCATCACTTTACTTGTGTGAGAAATGAATGCAAAGGTCTGAATGCTGATTGAGCATTTCTCATCTGTGGGCCATTTGTTTTGTTTGCCATATTTCTTGACATATTCTTGTTAAGATTTTGAGGGACTCTGTTTCTGTGGCTTGAAATAGCTCTACTGATGTATCTACTCCTGGTGATTTGTTTCTCCCAATTTCTTTGCAAGCAGCTTTCACTACACTTTGAAAAATTGCAGGTTCTTCTTCAAAAAGAGTCTTCTTGGAAGAAATCTGTCATCCTTTCATTTCTTCTGTATAGTTCTTGACTGTATCATTCCCAACTTTTCTTTATTTTGTTTTGTTCATTTAATGTATTTCTATGTTGACCTTAGAAGCATGCCTAACTGCGGTTCAAATTTCCCTTTGTCTTCTTGAATTTTATGAAACAGGTCTCTTGTTCTTTTTTTGTTGTTCTCTTCTA
>NW_015202466.1:0-1579 GCF_001447785.1 Gekko japonicus | reverse complement strand
TATTTTGGAAGACTCAAGATGGGTGGGACCTTTTTCCAGGGCCATTTTTCCTCCCCATCTGCTCCTGTTGATGTGCATCATATGGTTTCTTTCTTGAGACTATGTTTGGGGTCCAAGTGGGAAGCTTCTGACGACTGGCTGGGTTGTCTCCCCCTATGATATACATTGCTTAGGAATAGTTTATTCACAGTGGTGACAAGCATTTGTTCACACAACACTGCCCTGGAATGAGCCTGGAGGGCACCCTGAATCCTACATTCTGTGAACGGTTGTGGAACTATGTGAATGCTGCAGCCTTTGTCCCATCCCCAAAAATTTTGCTTGACCAATAGCTTTGGATAACAGAGATCCTGTTTTTCTCAGAGTTCCTAATCATGCAGGCAAAGACTACACAACCAAACTTGTTAGCAGCCCTACTGATTTTTAACCGCCAAGCTTTACCACAATTATTATTAATAGGAAATAATTGGTAGAGTCCTTTATTTAGAGAAATCACAGCAGATTTTTCATCCCCCAAATGAACCTTGTTTTGTAATGTGCACTGCAGATCATGAAGTGAAATAGTGGATTATTCAGCAGTTTTCCATGCCAGTCTTCAATTCGTGTGTCAGGCAAGCTGCCAATCTTTATGGAATTTCAAAAAGAGACATACATATGTTACTGTATAAATGTCTCCATATACTTTATTAAAAAAACTAAAGTTTTTAAAAAGCTGGCAATATCATGAACGCTGGTCAATTGGTGCCTGTTTGTCTGGCTTTTCACAGGTTCAGCCTGAATTACATCTAGAAGAAGAAGAAGAGTATGTTTTTGTACTCTGATTTTCTCTACCTTAAGGAATCTCAAAGCAATTTACAGTTTCCTTCCCTTCCTCTACCCACAACAGGCACCTTGCGAGGTCACTCAAAAAGAAATCTGAGACTTTGATAAGCCATTTATTTATTTAGGTTTTTATTTTGCTTCTCCCCCAGAATGGGGCTCGGGGCAGCTAACAACATAACAGTACAATAACAATAATAAAACTATAATTTCAATAAAACCCAATTAAAACTCAACACACAGCCTTTGGCATAAAAATCCATGGTGGTGTCGGTAGAGTCCACTAGAATTACATTAGTGGAATGCCTAGTGGAATAACTCTGTCTTAAATGCTCTGAGGGATGCCAATAAGTCCCACAGGGCATGAGTCTCCTCAGACAGAACATTCCAGGAGGTCAGGGATATGATGGAAAAGGCCCTCACCCTGAGTGTTGCATTGCAGGCATCATGGGAAATTGTGTTTTTGTATTTGACTTGCTCTGAGTTGTAATATTTTGTGCCTGCAATTTTAAAATGCATATAGATTGTGGTATGAAATGATTGAAACTGATGTTGCACACCTCAAAATCTCTTTCTAAAGTTACCCATATTTTTTCATTGTACAGACCTTGTAAAAATCTTTCTGGAGTTTAGAGAGATATAGGTAAGACTCTCCTCCCCCCCCCCTTTCTGATATGTAAATATTTTGGGAGGGGGTTCTTGGGGGGGATATATTATTAAAATTTAAAATATTTAATCATTTAAAAAAATTAAAAAGAAA
>NW_015202465.1:0-1748 GCF_001447785.1 Gekko japonicus | reverse complement strand
GTCCCTCCAACTCTGTGATTCTATGATCTCCAAAGTCTGGAGAGCAGCTGTAATTCCAGGAGACTAAAAAGGTAAAGGTTTCCCTTGCTCGAAAGCCAGTCGAATCCGACTCTAGGGTTGCGGTGCTCATCTCTGTTTCAAAGCCGGAGAGCCAGCGCTGTCCAAAGACGTTTCCGTGGTCATGTGGCTGGCATGACTAAACACCAAGGGGCACAGAACGCTGTTCCCTTCCCACCGAAGTGGTACCTATTTATCTACTTGCAGTTTCTTGCTTTCGAACTGCTAGGTTGGCAGGAGCTGGGACCAGAGATGGGAGCTCACTCCGTCATGCAGCACACTCGGGTCTCGAACTGCTGAACTACTGACCTTCCACAGCCTGCAGTTCAGCGTCTTAACCACTTGAGCCACCGCAGCTAGTAACTCTAATCTCAGACTATTTCTGCGGCTTCACAACTTGGGACCTGTCAAGGTTTACAAAGCTCTCTCTTTTTCGCTAGCTGCTGCCACGGGCTTTCAGGCTTAGTGGTTCTCATGCTGTGCAGCTCCGCGAAAAAGGCGACGTTGATCACTTAGCAAGCACTTTCAGTCCTTGCGGCCTCCCGAACCGCGAAGCCCTTGTTTCTTCACTGTCGCGGTGCTCCTGGCCAGCTGTTTGGTGCATCAGCAGAAGCAATGAAATGAAGCCAAGGGGTCAGAGAGAGCCAGACATGCTCGCCTTGTGCTTTCCATGCAACTTTGCGCTCGAGCTAGAAACCAGCTCTGGTCTGGTAACAAGAATATATAGCCCTATGCCTCTCCGAAATGAGAGAGTGCTTCAAAGCTAATTAGTTGAGAATGCTTTCTTCCTTCCTCTCTGAAGCTAAGATGCATGCCTCGGTACAGTGGCTTCTACAGGCTCCTCATTTATTTACAGGCTATTGAAAGAGCAGAATTGGTCCAGCAGTTTCATAAGAGGTTCATATGTTCCATCGCCTCTTGTTTCTTGAGGGAACCTCAGACGAGAGCCAGTTTGGTGTAGTAGTTAAGAGTGCGGATTCTAATCTGGGAGAACTGGCTTTTGATTCCCCACTCCTCCACAGGCAGCTGCTGAGTGACCTTGGGTTAATCACAGTTCTCCCGGCGCTGTTTTCTCAAGAGTAGTCCTCGAAAGAGCTCTCTCAGCCCCACCTACTTCACAGGGTGTCTGTTGTGGGGAGGGGAAGGAAAAAGAGATTGTAAGCCACTCTGAGACTCCCAAGTGAAAGGTGGGGCATAGATCTAATCTCGTCTGTCTTCTTCTTTTTCAAGTAGCGTATTCACATACTTTGGGATTGTGCAAGCCAACCATCTGTATCTTGCTTGCAGTTCCCATTCGTTGTATTTTATTGGTTTTAATTAATTAATTAATTATTTTTGCCATCCTAGTTGCAGTTAGGGCAAACTCCCGAGGGTTTTCAGGGCAAGAGAGATTCGGAGGTGGTTTGCCATTGCCTGCCTCTGTGTAGTGACCCTGGTGTTCCTTGGAGGTCTCCCATCCTGATATCAGGGCCGGCCCTGCTTAGCTTCTGAGATCTGGTGAGATTGGGCCAGCCTGGGCTATCCAGGTCGGGACTCAGTTCACATAAGCTTACACAAAGTACGCGGAATCCGATGCTTTTGGTGGTTGCCTCTTCTACGTGCTTGTCTGTGTGCAAGTGTGTCCATGTATGCGAGGGGACAAACCTGTTTTAATGTTTGCGTAAGAAACGGTGGCTCAAGTGGTTAAGACG
>NW_015202464.1:0-1584 GCF_001447785.1 Gekko japonicus | reverse complement strand
GGATCCATCCTCTTATCTCATGACTGCTAATCTTACTCAGGTGGTTTTGCGAGGGACTTCATCAAAGTCTTTGGAAACCCATGTACATAATGTCCACTGGATTGCCATTACCTACATGCTTGTTCATTTTTTCAAAGAACTTCAAAAAGTCAGTAAGGCAGGACTTCCTTTTGCAGAAGCCATGCTGATTTTCTCTCAGCAGGCTTCTCCCCCCACCCATGTGCTTAATAACAGTTGCTGCTAATTTACCAGGGACAGACATTAGGCTAACTGACCTGTAATTTCCTGGTTCCCCACTGGACCCTTTTTGATGTAACATTTGCTACTTTCTAGTCCTAGTCTCCAGTATGGAGGCCTATTTCAGTGACAAGTTACATAGTATACATATACTGATGAGTAGATAGACAAGTTCACATTTGAGCTCCTTAGGAACCTTCAAATGTATGCCATCTGGCCCTGGGGACCTTAGACATTTTCAGTTTGCCTAGTAGTTCTATAAGTTTACCACTGGTGACCTCAATTTGGCCCAGGTCTTCAGACATCCTTTCCAAAATTAGCAGCTCAGATGTGGGTATGCACCCCACATTTTCCATAGTGAAAATGAATGCAAAGAATTCATTAAGTTTTGCTGCCATCTCCCCACCTTCATTACATAATCCTTTTTTTCCTGATGGGTATCATACGTCTGATATATTCAAAGAACTGCTTATTGCTAGTCTTAATGTTTCTAGCAAACTGCCCCTCAAATTCTCCCCCCCACCTCACCCTACTGTCAGCTTTCATTTGTTTTCCTAGAACTTGGTCTCCTCTCTGTTCATCAAATCTGGGAAAACCTTCCTTTTTTACAAAAATGAAGTGTTTTGGCTTTTTATGGCTTCCTTGACTTGGTTGTTGCGCACAGTCATCCTACTAAACTTGCTGGTACCTTTCCTAACTTGAGACATGCATTCTACCTGGGGCTCGATTACCTTTACCCAACAGTGCTTTGGAAATGCTAATGGACTCCTTGGCCAGAGACAATTAAATGGTCAGCTCACATCTCCAGCTAGAAGCTGAGTCTAAGCAGGGGAAAGTGATTTGGGAAGTTTAAGGTGCTAGAAGGTATCTTCCTGGAGAGTTCAGGAAAGGTTTCTTTGACCCACGGGGGTGGGGGGAATCAGACATAATAAAACCTCTAGACTTGGTGAGGAGGGTCTCTCTCTCTCTCTTTTTTTTTGCTGATTTCATCCAGGTAGAAGGTGAGTGTTGCCATATGGGAGACTGCATGCTTGAACAAATACTCTAAGATAATGGGAACCTTTTAGGACCAGTGTAATTTCCAAGTTAAGGAACATGCCTTAGAATAACAGCAGCTAGGGCATGAATACAGTAACAGAGGAATTGCCTGCTAACACTTCTTTTTGGGTCCCTTGCTCAATCTGTTGCTGCACTGACAGTATGCATATATTTTCTTTTTAATAAATGTTTTATATCTTTCAGTGCTGGGAACAATGGTTCTAAAAGGTTCCTGTTGCCCTGGAGTCTTTGATACTGGAGGTGATATAGAGAGAAATTCTTTGCCCAATCTATTTCCTAGAACAAGAT
>NW_015202463.1:0-1590 GCF_001447785.1 Gekko japonicus | reverse complement strand
TTCTCCAAGCTGGCTGGTGGGGGAGGGGTTTTGATAATGCACTTAAAGTTACAGTTACTTTCTTTCTCTGCTCCTCCCCCCCACCCCAAGCCTACCCAGGGAGGGAACACTGGCTGGGGAAGGGAAGACTGATCGGGGAGGCATGTCTCTCCTACACTTCCCCAGCCCCTTTGCCAGGAGCCGCACAATATGTGTGAAAGAACCAGATGTGGCTCCCGAGCCACAGTGTGGCCACCCCTGATTCTAGCACCACTCAAATAATACCCGACACCCCAGCCTATGTTGGATAACTCCACGTAACATGACTTGTTTCCATACCAGCATTGATTCAGGAGCAACACCTACAGTTCTGCCTGGCCTCCAGGAGGTGCACGTAAAACATTGACTTCCAGGACCTCCTCGGTGGGGACTACTTATCCTAACACTAACGTCTCTGCACAAGAGAACTGGGGGGAGGGGAGGATCTCAATTTATCTAATCAGCAAAGTACCAGAGATCAGAGTAAGACAGCAGTCCTAAGCAGGTTCTAGGGTTGCCAGCTCTGGGCTGGGAAATACCTGGAAATTTTGGGGGTGGAACCTGGGGAAGGCAGGATTTGGGGAGGGGAGGGAACTCAGCAGAGTACAATGCCATAGAGTCTAGCCTTCAAAGCAGCCATTTTTTCTTTGTAGTGTGGAGATCAGTTGTAATAGGGGGAGATTTCCCGGCCCCACTAGAGGCTGGCAGGTCCACTTAGGATCATATTCAAGTATCTTCAATGGTGTTTACTCCCAGGATCATGTTCTTAGGATTGCACTGTAATTCAAAATGTGAATATATTCACACAAGAGAACTCTTCCCAAGTCAGTGATGACTGATGGAAACACTGGAATGAAAGATCTATCTTGGGGAAAAAATCTCTTTTGTTGCAGGATCTTTCTGACTGTGGCAATTGGAAATGGTCACTGTCAGTTCCACTATATTTTGATTCTCTCTCCTGTCTCTATCTGACCAAAGAAGCTTTGCTTCTTGAAAGCTTATGACTCTGGAAGCCTTGCTGGCTTTTAAGATGCTACTGGACTCGAATTTCCTCCTGTCTGTGAATCCGAACTCATTTTAAACCAGACAGTGAGGCACCAGAATAACATATATGAAATGACTATTTTGAGCTTCCCTATCCATTTTAGTTATAATAGCTCTAGCATTGAATGGGACTTTGTTCATTCCATTTTTCCTCCACTGATTGATAAAAGAATACATATCCCTAATGAGAGCCTGTTTAGTGTAGTGGTTATGAGCGTGGACTCTAATCTGGGAGAACCAGGTTTGATTCCCCACTTCTCCACATGCAGCTGCTGGAGTGATCTTGGGTCAGTCACAGTTCTCTGAGAGCTGTTCTCTCAAGAGCAATTCTTAAAGAGCTCTCTCAGCCCCACCTACCTCACAGGGTGTCTGTTGTGGGGAGGGGAAGGGAAGGAGACTGTGGGCTGCAGTGAGGCTCCGAGTGAAGGGCAGGGTATAAATCCAGTCTCCTCCTCCTCCTCTTCTTCTCTTGGAAAACCAAGATCCCCTTTTGTAGACAAAGAACCAATGCCGAGGTACATCATTCCC
>NW_015202462.1:0-1592 GCF_001447785.1 Gekko japonicus | reverse complement strand
TAGAGGGAACATTGGTTGCCACCCTCCAGAGAACTCTACGGACTCTACGGCATTATAACCTGCTGAGGTCTAGGGGTGCCAGGTCCCCCCAGCTACCAGCAGGGGGTGGGGTAGGGTTAGGGTTTCTAGATCCAGGTTGGGAAACTCCTAGAAATTTGATGACGGAGCCTGGGGTGGACAGGGAACTCAGGGGGGTACAATGCCACAGAAACAGCCCCCAAAGCACACACTATCCGGGGGACTGTTTTTAAGAAAGTAACGAATGATTGATTTATTATCATGTTAACTTTGTTACACTGTGTTTTGTCCTACTGCTGTACGTCGCCCAGAACCCTGTGTACTCAGGGATTGTGCGGTCCATACATTTAAATTACAAATAAATACATAACAGCCTCTTCCCCCTCCAGAACCCCAGAAGTCTCATCCGCCCCATTTCTGGAGGCACGCTTGCTTCCCTAGCCGCCTTCTCCCGTCTTCCATCTGTGCTTTCGGTCCTTTGCGCCGCCTGGACCCACGTCCTTCTTTACGATGACAGTGACAAGCTGAGACAAAAAATACAGCGGAGGAGGAAATTTTGTGCCCGTCTCTGGGAGAATGGCTCTATTTATGCCCCCGTCACCATCTGACAGGCCTCCCTGATGGCTTCGTGCTGCTGGGGCTGGAGCAGCGAAGCCCTCCTCCACGAGGAAATCAGGAAAGGGGGGGGGATGAGAGTGACCCTGGCACCCCTCTGGGGTCTGGGAGCTGCCACTCTGAGTGACACGTTTAATACCACTCTGATCATTGGCGTGACTGTAATGGGACCGTTTCCACAACAGTGTCACAGAGCTTTCCAAGAGGGGGAGGTTTGGAACGTATTAGGATTCTGTTCCCATGTAGGTGTTGTCAAAGTCTTTGAGCTTGAATCTGTGTTGTTGCCGGTAGTTCAAGGCCCTCTGGAAGTCATGCGGTTGTAGAGCATCTGCTGGGCGTGCAGGAGGTCCCAGGTTCAATCCCCCGCATCTCCAGTTAAAAGGGTAGGTAGTAGGTGATGAGAAAGACCTCTGCCTGAGACCCTGGAGAGCCATAGAGAGTAGGCATAGCTCAGTGGCAGAAATTCTGCTTATCACGCAGAAGGTCCCAGGGTCAACCCCAGCATCTCCAGTTAAAAGGGTAGGTAGTAGGTGATGAGAAAGACCTCTGCCTGAGACCCTGGAGAGCCATAGAGAGTAGGCATAGCTCAGTGGCAGAAATTCTGCTTATCACGCAGAAGGTCCCAGGTTCAACCCCAGCATCTCCAGTTAAAAGGGTAGGTAGTAGGTGATGGGAAGGACCTCTGCCTGAGACCCTGGAGAGCCATTGAGAGTAGGCATAGCTCAGTGGCAGAACCTCTGCTTGGCGCGCAGAAGGTCCCAGGTTCAACCCCAGCATCTCCAGTTAAAAGGGTAGGTAGTAGGTGATGGGAAGGATCACTGCCTGAGACCCTGGAGAGCTGTGGCCAGTCAGAGTAGACAATACCAGGGGATGGACCAAGGGTCTGATTCAGTATAAGGCAACTTCATGTGTCTAGACTTCTTGGAGAAAGCCGTGGCTCAGTGGTAGAGCCTCTACTT
>NW_015202461.1:0-1623 GCF_001447785.1 Gekko japonicus | reverse complement strand
CACTGCAACATCTGGGAAGTGGCGTGCACATGTCCCCAATCCGTCTCTTCCGGCCAAAGATGCGGATTAAAAAACCCCCTACAAAACACTACTACTTACCTGAAAATCCACAGCAGGGGCAGCCGTGGGATCGCTGGCGCACCCGTCTCTGGTAGCATGTGAGGCCCCCAGCCAAACTGTGCAGGTGCACACATGTGCAGCGGGCTGCCTCACTCACCGATCTGTGGCTCCCCCGCCCCCGTCATCTGATCGTGCCGGGGAGCAACTGCGCGGCGGCTCGGGGGATCTGTCTGATCCCGCCGCTGCGTGTCTCTTTTGATGCGGCTCAAAAAAGCCACACTTCAGCTGCACCTTTCCCCCCAGTGTGACCGGGGCCTAAACTGGCCTTTCCCTGCCTCTTCCCTGGTTCCAGGGCAGAGGGGGGGAGGCCAGTTTCAGCCAATTGCTGCTAGGCATTTGCAGCTTGCAAATGCATCTGCAGCCTGCAAGGTTGGTGGTGTTGCTTTGCATACCACCTTCCTTGCTTGGGAGGGGGGAGAGTGGGGGGGAGGGTGCTTACCTGGCTGCCTGAGCAATGCTGTAAGCTATGGAGTCTTGTGAGTAAAAACTCTGTTTTGTGAACACCTGACATTAAAGTTGTGAGCAGGTGATTTGGCTACTGTACAAATTAGTTTGCTCTGGAGCCATCCTTCCTGAGCTAAGACAAAAATGTGTGAGCTGGAGGCTAAAAAACTGTGAGCTAGCTCACACTAACTCAGCTTAGAGGGAACACTGTGCCTGAGAGAGACCCTGCTGTGCTGGCTTCAGCTGCTGGCTGCTCTCTCTGTGCCTGCCTGGACTGCTGCCTCCCTGGACTGCTGGACTCCTGGACACCAGAAGCCATCAAAAGGTAAGAATTAAAGTGCAATCTCTTTAATTTTTAAAGGGCTTTTATCTCCCTTTAGAGAGAGAGTCTGACTACTAGGTGTTGGCTGCTTGCCTGCCTTATGTGCTGCTGGCTGGGTTTCCCCATTGGGAACAATGGAGGTAACCTGTTTGGGTGCCCATAGAATTGGACCCCCTGGTCCAATTTCTTTGGGACATGGGGGTTAATGTGGGGAGAGGCTACCGAAGCTACCCTGAAAACATGGAGCATCTCTCTCAAACCCCTTCCCCCCAGAACCACTAACAGCACCGTGGGGAAAAAGTAACTCTCCCCCAACCATAGAGAACAATTGAGGGGATGGGGCAACCTCTTTGGGGGTCCCTAGAATTGGACTCCTTGGTGGGTGTCTTGGGGAGAGGCTCCAGCAACTACCCTGCAAGTTTGGAGCATCTCCCTCAAACACCCTCCCTTATAGCCCCTGGAATATACCCTATGTTTTCACCATTGACTTCAATGGCCCATAGGGTATAATGAGGCCGAAATTGACATTCGGCTGGCCAAAAGACTCCGGAATCTTGTATTGCTGAAATTGACATTCGGGAGTCTTTCTGCTGGCTGAAATTCATTCTGCCAGATTCGGCCAAATCTGAATTGGGCCGAATTTTGGGGTTTTTTTGCACATCCCTTCCAATAGGAAAGCCTGGAGACTGTTTAAAAAAACAACAACTGGGTGCAAGCCTGTATAGAAATATTGATTT
>NW_015202460.1:0-1590 GCF_001447785.1 Gekko japonicus | reverse complement strand
CAGTTCAGCGTCTTAACCACTTGATCCACGCAGCTCCCTATTAGGGGCCTTAAATAATCCCCTAATGGTAACATCTGCACATGCATAGGAAAAATACAGATCTTTGGGTGGCATTTTGAGTTGCCAGATCAAGTCAGAATGGGCAAGAAAAGATGGCATAGATGGAATGAGATATGTCTGGGTGTGGGGAGCAGAACTGATGAGAGGATGAGTAGAGAAGGAGACATCATGAGAGCTGTGAGAAGGGAACAGAGCTGGGGGTTGTTAAAGTGGGAAAGAAAAGAGCGAACAGGTGGATGAACAACTCGGAGGAAGGGAGGACCTGGCAGGTAGTTGACGGAGGGGATACGCAGGAAGAAAGATTGGGTACATGAGTGCCCAGGAGACTAAAAAGAGTGATCACATGGGGAAGGGAATGAGGCACAGAAAGAGTGAACTTTTCTTACACCAGGTTCTAAAAGTATTCATTGTTAGTAACCCAGTCAGTCACTAACAATGCTATCATCATTAGTGTCATCACCTTTTCATTTTTGGCTCTTAAGATATTTTGCAATGTGGACTGAGTGTAACAATGTTATTCTGTACTGGTGCTTTTAAAAGTATCTAATTCAAAAAGAAAATATTTCATAGGAGTTTCAGAAAATATATTGGTCCCTCCCCCAAAATTTCTGACTTTCCTATTAACGTCTAAAAAATTCCACCTTTTCCTGCTTCTTTGGTCTTTACATTCCTACTGAAGGCTGAAAAGTTTTACTTTGTGGTCACTTTGTGAAGACCACGGCTGAAATTATACTTCATGATTTTTCCTGCTGTTCATGTTTGAGCTGGAAAAAAATTCTCAGAATGTCTTATAAACTTTCCCCCAACTGCTTTCTTGAGCAGCATAAGTAATTGTTCTGTATTCAGTGTATTTTAGCAAATCTGTAATATTATTGAAGTATACCACTAGTTCTGTAATGATGACTAATTGGTTTGCTTAGTACTCATAATTCACTGTTTGATCATTACTGCTTTTAGCATCATGATGTTGTATTTCATCGTATATCTCTAATGGTCTAAATAACCATATTTCCTGCCAGTGAATGAAAGATTAATTTTTATAATTTCTTTTGTATTTCAGATCGAGTGGGGAGCTTGTGGCCTTGTGCTAGCTGGAAATGTAGTAATTTTTCTTACCGTTTTAGGCTTTTTCCTTCTATTTGGCAGAGGAGATGATTTTAGCTGGGAACAATGGTAGCTTGCATGTCAACATGAAACTTACACAGATCCTCACTACTTATGAAGCTTTACTGTAAAACGGAGCTTATAGTATATTGGTCTTATGTGTGTATGTATACTATGTATATATGTGCATATATTGACTGTGTATGCCTAGCTTTACGGTCTTGGTAGTTTTTATATTGTGAGTATTGGCTAACATAGGGGAAACTTATGGGATTTTAAATCACAGTGCCTAAAATTGTGCCCAAATGTGAAAAATTGTATCCAGTTTTTCAGCTGTGTTTTGTTAAATTACTGTTTTTTATTTTACTAGTTTTATCCTTAAGATTAAGTAACCTCTGACAATTTAGCTTTAAAAATGGAATTGTC
>NW_015202459.1:0-1574 GCF_001447785.1 Gekko japonicus | reverse complement strand
CCAAGCAGTCAAAATCTTCCTAGAACTACCTTAATATCATGAATTATCATGAATCATGACTGATTATTCAGCAGAGGTCTGCCTGCCCATTTGTAAAAAACGTTTCTCCCCATTCACTGGGAAAAAAAGCATTTCTCCCAGCCAGTCTTAACCCTGTGACAGATCTGGTAAGTTGTTTTGGTCAATCACACAGTCTATCTTTGATGGAAGGCAGATGTTTACACTGGAGCTCTGTGGGTTTTTTGGCCATTTTGTGCCTTCTGTGTTGCATGTATGCTGTGCTTGCTGCTCCGTGCATCTTGGAAGAGATGCCTTGCTTGGCTTATGGTACACCCTGGCTGGATGGCTCCTGCCCGGACAGCATTTCTGGTAGCCTGGTCCGATGAATAAATGAATTATTCTTAAAAGATAGCTTCCCCCCCATCCTTTTGTCTCAGGGGGAGGGTTAGTAAGTTGAGGCCCATTTGTTTGCTGGAGGGGAGTTTGGGAGAGATATTATTTTTGCTGTTGTTTTGGCTTCTGTGAGGTTTAATATTTAGTTAGCTTTGATCTTCTGCCTTTTTCAAGTATGTATAGTAGGGGTCTCCAACATTGTGCCCATGGGAACCATGGCGTCTGCTGATACCTTTTCAGGTGTCCACCAGGTTCTTTTGGAAAGTGGGCAGACTCAGAAGGGTCTTTTCCACCCAGCAAGGCTTCTGATTGGCCACTGGACATTTGATTGGCTATGTAGCTGTTTTTAAAGTTGGTTTGGCAGCAGCTTCCACCACAGTTCGAGGATCTTCACTATGTGAGTAAGCTGTGGCACAGTCATTGGTTCTTCCCGCATTTGCCTGCCACTCCTCATACTTAAGTGAGAGAGCTTCAAACGATTCTGCTCACTCTACTCTACTCACTCTACTCACCGACCCCACAGCTTGATGTGCTGATGATATTTAACAGTAGTTTGAACACTGACTGGACAGTTCAATTACGTAGATATTGATTAAATGTGGTGAGGCTGAAAACTGCAGCAATACCTGATGAAGCAACAGCAAGGGCTATCCTCCTTTGCTTACAAATGAAAAGCAAACTTAGATTTACAGCAAAGTTCATACTCAGCCTTTCTCCCAATGGTAGCCCAAACTGGCTTACATCATTCTGCTGACCCGTATTTCATCATCACCACAAGAATCCTGTGAGGTTGGTAAGGGTGGATCCTAGTCTTCAATCTAACCACCTCACCACACTGACTGTGAAAAGCTCGGGGAAGTTCTTAAATCACATTTGTTCTGTAAAGGAGAGTATATATTTTGGGCAAAAATATTCTGATCTCATTCATTTTTGGCACTGAAACTGGCCAGATTTGAAGTGGCTGTCTTAATTTTCTGATGAGTTGTGCCTGACAAAGACAACCATAGCTTCCAATGCAAAAGCACGGGTGGTGGTCTGGAAATTTAGTGGTCCTAGATGTTTCTATTTCCTTGTTATTGGCACTGCAACTCCCATGATCATCCTGAAGCCAGTGCCCAATTCTGAGTTGCCTAGCTTCATTTCCTGTGACTTAAGCTTGCCATAGATGGACAGATGGAGGT
>NW_015202458.1:0-1764 GCF_001447785.1 Gekko japonicus | reverse complement strand
AGGAGTTCCTGCTACAAAAAAGAGCCCCCCCCTCCTACCATCGCGGTTGGGAGCAGATTTGGTCCCTTGACACTGTTTTTAAGGTGGGTCACGCGTAAAACAAGAGTTGGGTTGGGGATTTCCCCAACCCAGCTTGCATTTAACCTATTGTCTGGTCAGATTCTATGACTCTGGAGAGCTTCTATCAGTCTGAATAGACGATACTGACTTCGATGGACTAATGGTCTGATTCAGTCGAAGGCTGCTTCGTGTGTTCAAGGCTTCTCCTTTTCCTCCTCGCTTTTTGTCACACACTTTTAAAGGCTGTGATCTTATGGAGGGAGATTTGTTGGATTTTATTCCTGTACGGTGTGTAGAGCATTCTAGATGTCTTAGGTAAAGGTAAAGGTCTCCCTTGCTCGGAAGCCAGTCGAATCCGACTCTAGGGTTGCGGTGCTCATCTCCGTTTCAAAGCCGAAGAGCCAGCGCTGTCTGAAGACGTTTCCGTGGTCATGTGGCCGGCATGACTAAACACCAAGGCACACGGAACGCTGTTCCCTTCCCACTGAAGTGGTACCTATTTATCTACTTGCAATTTCTTGCTTTCGAACTGCTAGGTTGGCAGGAGCTGGAACTAGAGACGGGAGCTCACTCCGTCATGTGGCACCCGGGTCTTGAACTGCTGAACTACTGACCTTTCACAGCCTGCAGTTCAGCGTCTTAACCACTTGAGCCACCGCAGCTCCTAGATGTCTTACTGAATACTAAATGAGCATGTGGAGTTGTGGTGTAACATGTGGTGGTGGTAGTGAGGGCCACAGGAAATAAACAGTTTTAAAAGGGGTTAGATAGATTCATTGGGGGGGATAAGTCTATCAATGGCTACTAGCCATGGTGGTTGAGGGGAACCTTCAAATTCAGAGGCACCAAGCCTCTGAATCCCAGAGCCAGGAGGCAACACCAGAGGAAGGCCTCAGCCTCTATGCCCTATTGTTGGCCCTCAGAGGACCTGATTGGCCAGTGTGTGAGACAGGATGCTGGACTGGATGGACTATTACTGACCCCCATAGCAAGAGAACTTGTACTCTCTGAGAGAGGTAGGGGAAAATGCAAAACCAATGAAACCAATATTTGGTGAAGCAAACGCCAATTTGTGTGATAATCTGCAATCTGAATCCTGGTTTCACCAAATAACCATAGTTAAAATGGGTCACAGTTTTGCACTGTGTCTGAACTAAACCTTAGTATTTAAGGTACAACAAGACTTCTTCTTCTTCTTCTTCCTGCTGCTGCTGCTGCTGCTGCTTCAACAGTCCAACTCAGCTATCCCTATGGAATTTGTACATAACAAAGGAGAAAAGACTAATAGCACAGTTGGTCACTCTTGCCACATATAGTAGAGTGATGAAAATGTGGAATTCTTTGCCAGAGGATGTAGTGATGGACACAGGAATAAACAACTTTAAAAGGGGTTAGATAGATTCATGGAGGATAGGTCTATCAGTGGTTACTAGCCAACATGACTAAAGGGAACCTCCACATTCAGAGGCAGTCAACCTCTGAATCCCAGTGCAGGAGGCAACATCAGGGAAGGCCTCAGCCTCTATGCCCTGTTGTTGGCCCTCAAGAGGAACCAGTTGGCCCCTGTGTGAGGCAGGATGCTGGATGAGATGGACCACTGAATTGATCCAGCAGGGCTCTTCTTGTGTTCTTAAAGTGTGGGAGAACACGTGAGTGCTCCTGAAAGAAACGGAGTTGGATTCCATGGAAAACTTCTATATGTGA
>NW_015202457.1:0-1665 GCF_001447785.1 Gekko japonicus | reverse complement strand
CAAAGAACCTTAGCACCCTCGGGGCATTGCTTTCACTATGACCCTGTGCCAAATACCATCATCAACAGCCTGAGCTTCACCGGTATGATCTGGACTGAGATGTCAGTCCTAAAACCAATTGCTGACTGTTCTCTATTATGTCTGATGCTACCAACATCTCGCCATCGCCACCAAACCGATTACTAGCACTTTATGATGTGTTTTATGTTGATATTTATATCTGTTGTTTTTATCTCTATTTTAAAAAAATTATGTTAGCTGCCCTGAGCCCACTTCAATGAGGAGGGCGGGGTACATATTAAGTAAATCAATAAAGTAAGAAAGTTGGCATTCTCTGCTTTACTGTGGGGTGAAGTTTGAAATCTTTGAGGGGAAAATAAACAATTATTTCACAGCGGGGGGTGGACTTGGCCATCTGCACAGATTCATCAGTGGCTCTTAGCCTCAAGGTATAGATAGAAACTTTCGTTCTGGGGCAAGGGATGCTCTGTAGTCTTGGTGCTGGGGGGGAGACAGTGGGAGGGCTTCTGGAGTCCTGGCCCCACTAATGGACCTCCTGATGACACCTAATGGTATTTCTGGCCACTGTGTGACACAGAGTGTTGGACTGGGTGGGCCACAGGCCTGATCCAACGTGAGTTCTCCTCTTATCACATCAGCACTGCTGATTACACCCAACCCTGTATTTCTTCGAATAAGCCACAAGAAGCAGCTCTCTCTGCCAGGGCCTTGATGGGGTGGTCAAGTGGCTAAAAGTGAATGAGCTGAAACTGAACCCCCCAAACTGGTGCTTGGGGGGGGTCAACAGTGGGACATTCTCTGTATTTTCAAGAGATTTGTCAAATATCTTATTTGTTGTGTATGTAGAACACCCCTTAAATAAACTTTAAAAAAAACAGTGGGAGGTGCTTCTGGAGTTCTGGCCCGGTTTGTGGACCTCCTGATGGCACCTGGTATTTCTGGCCACTGTGTGACACAGAGTGTTGGACTGGGTGGGCCACTGGCCTGATCCAACACTGGCTTCTTTTGTGTTCTGATGTACTAGAAGAAGGTGGTACAGCTGAAGACTTAGAGGGGACTGTGTCGCTCTTCCCTCAGGTGGGGTGCCTTTGATATGAAAGATTGTGTGAAAGGGGCAATCCTCGAGAGAGCTCTCTCAGCCCCACCGACCTCACAGGGTGTCTGCTGTGGGGAGGGGAAGGGAAAGGAGATTGTAAGCTGCTCAGAGACTCTCTTTTCTTCTTGTTTTATTTATTTTTTAAAAAAAATAGGTGGGTTTAAAAAAATAGGGATTCGAACTGCTACACCATTCTGGCCCTCACTACTTGTTGCTGTATGTCAGCTGACATACAAAACAACGAGCCAACCTTACTGGGGTGTTCATTTAGCTCATTTTATTTATTCAAACTCTTGCCCTAATTCAGGCTTTCGAGTCAGGTTGAAGCCACCTAGCATCTGACTGGGATACTTAAGACCAGCTTGATGCCGTCAGATCTCAGAAGCGAAGCAGGGTTAGTCCTGGCCGGTATTTGGCTGAGAGACCACCAAGGAATGCCCGGGGTGCTACGCAGAGGCAGGGATTTTTTACAGGAGCTTGAATCCCTAGGAACCTCTAGGACCCGGTGAAAAGTATGCAGAAGATAGACCAGCGGTGCACCCGGGGTG
>NW_015202456.1:0-1624 GCF_001447785.1 Gekko japonicus | reverse complement strand
GTCCGCCATTCGCGGAAGCCAAACCGGAAAGCCAGTATTTACCCCATTCTTATGCTAGGGGAGCTGTAATTTATCTTTTCTACTGTTCAGAGGATAGTGGTCCCGTTCACACGGAGAAGTTGCCGCGCTAAAGACACGGATGATAGGCAGATTTTTGGTGCGCGATCACACCGCAACATCTGGGAAGTGTAGTACACCCATGGCTAACCCGTGGACTCTCACCGAAGATGCGGAGTAAAAAAACTACCACATACTATGTACTAGTTTCCGGAAAACGCGGGGCATGGGTGGGTGTCTGATCGTGTTTCCACTTGAATTCCATGGCATCTGGCACCCGTCCATGTCCCGTCGCACACCGGATGTTTTTTCTCCACAGGATGCGCACAAATGATCATGCACATGGTGTGCTTTGGTGTGAAAAAAAATCCTGTTTGCTACGGAAGCGGCGCCTAGCGATTGCCAGTGTGATCGCGCCGCGCCGCTTCTTTGCCGCACTGCAGGATAGCTGTGTGATCGGCACCTAACGGCCTAACTTAGCTCAGGAAGGGATGGCTCCAGAGCAACCTGATTGATGCAGTAGCCAAGTCATTTGCTCACAACCATAATGCCAGTAGCTCACTAAGTAGGATTTTTGCTTAGAGGGAACATTGACCACAGGGCCTTGATGGGACATGTGATCGGGCTGCCGCACGTTACTTCCCTCCGGGGCAAACAGTCACGCTTCCCACCCCCCCGCATTTTCCAGCCCATGTGACTGGGACCGATGAATGCCTCTCTTATTTATTTTCCTCTGCCTATAAGAGTTATAGTCCCGAAGGCCTTCTCCTATGCTTAGCGGTTTGCAACCCTATCGGTTCAGTAAAAATTTTCAGAATGAAACTTTATATGTGTGAGACTGGTTTATTTTCCCAGCTCTGCTAACAGAAGCACAATGTTAAAAAAATGCAGTACAGTTCAATGTAGACAAGGATAGAAAGCAATATAAATGCACTAGACATAAGAAAGAAGTGAGATGTTAGCTTAGGTCTCATTCCTAATCGTAACTCTTTTGCCAGTTTTCAAAAGAGAATCAGGACAGGGCCGGCAGAGCCTCTCTTGGAAGACAGTTTCATTATCTTCGGCAAGCATTGAAAATGCACTGCTTGGATAAGGACTTAATAGGGATACCGACAGTTATGTGGGGCCTGGAGATCTCCAGATGCCAGAAATCAGTTGCCCTGGAGAAAATGGCTGCTTTGGAGGGTGGACTCTATGGCTGAGGTCCCTCCCCTCCCAAAACTCCACCCTCCCCAGGCTCCACCCCAAAATCTCCAGGAATTTTCCTACCCAAAGATGGCAACCTTTGGAGCTAAAATACCCACACCCTCCCTCCTGTACACCAATGGTAACTGTCTTCAGTTGTCTTCAGCCAGCTTGGCTCCACATGCAAGCGGTAGGCTCATTTGCCAGTCCACTGCCGCTCGGGACACACCCGAGACTTTAGAACTTTGGCAGGTTTCCAGGCTGTGAGCCACGGGGCAGGAGCCCTTTGCTTCTCAACCTTTGGCTCATGCCAGCGACTCACACCTCAGCGCAAACGCCAGTTAAGTTTGGTAGCACGTTCTGGCTGAGGAGTCTCAAGATT
>NW_015202455.1:0-1602 GCF_001447785.1 Gekko japonicus | reverse complement strand
TTTTTTTTTTTTTTTAAGAAAGCTGGAGATTCAGAGAAGCTGTCATGCATTGTTAGAACAACGTTCAGTGGCTGGTTTTAAAATAAATAAATAAAAAGTGCTGAGGGGTGGGAAAGGCCACTGCTGGGGGACCGGGGCAGGGAAACTGTGGGGAAACCTGCCAGGTTGAGGAACATGGAACAGATTCTTTCCAGATGTTCTGAATATTCAGTAGGTTTTTGCTAGAAGGTATAGACCTGTTTCTGCTACACTGTATTTGGGAGCCACAGCAACCACAGGGAAACCTCATGTGCTTGTCCCTACGAAGAAAAAGTCTGTGTCTGCCATGTACATGGCAGTTCCTTCGCACCTGCCAGGTTGCACAGCCAGTCTTGTTCCCCAGGCTGAGCACAGCTAGCTGTAGCTATCAGGACCACTCGTGGTTAAAAAAGAAACACAGAAAGAACCAGGCATCATGTTATAGGTTGAGAGTGGGTCGTGCTTTCTTTTTTTAGCCCACGACACCTGCAACATCTACCTGTAGAGATGTTCATATGCCAGCAATCGAAAGGGGGAAGAAAGAAGGGCTGTCCTTAGGGGGTAACCCGAGTCCCCAGCAGCACTGCCAGCCTTTCAGGGGGCTTGCCCTCTGTCCCTTTGGTTGCCCCATGATGGCCCGGGATTCTCCAAGCCTCCTCAGTCTTACTGTCGGGTTCTTTTAGCAGAGCAGTGTTGCACAGCGGAAATAAAGCGTACACAGACATGGGTGCATGTTTAGCTTATAAGAAAAAGAACGTTTACTACATAAAATTAGGGAAGGGCCATGTGGAGGAAAAACAGCATCCTAACTAACTCGTCTCCGTCTTGCTCATAAAATTAGGGAAGGGCTAGGCGGAGGAAAAACAACATCCTAACTAACTCGTCTCCATCTTGCTCGTTCGTTTGCTAACGTGCGTGAGAGCTCTAAGTGTTCTGAGGCAGAGGACAAAGGAAACGAAAGTTTCCTCCCAAAGCCCCACCCTGGCGTGTGTGCCAAACAGCATGTACCATCTCTCATATATTGATTAGCCAGTAGTCAATCTACTGCTCATCTCTTTAGGGATAATACATCCCCCTTCTTGGCGGGAAGATTCTACACGGCATCTGATAGGTGCTGTGCTAACTAACTAACATTAACATACAGAAACAGCAAATTAATTCTGTCGTGACTGAAGGGTGACGCTTGCAAATCCCAAACTTACCTACTCTGGCTTGCTGAGAGAAGTCTGAATTGTGCTGTCTAACAGAGGTGAAATCCTGTTTCCCCTCCAAAAGCAGTAGGTTGTCATCAGGAACCTCAAGAGTTTCCCAGACTACTTTAGAGGTGTTCTGAGAACATCAGCACACATTGGCAGATGTTGCCATAAAGGGGGATTTGGTGGCCTTTTATACAGGCTCTCTTCTTGCCCAGGGAGCAAAAAACCCACAGTGGGTCCAAAATATTCTTTCCATGCTATCCATCCATCCCACTTTTCTCCCCAAAGGAGACCCGAAGTAGGTTGCATTGTTTTCTTCTCCGTTTTCTCCTCACAACGACCCATGGCAAGGGTGAGCAAAACATGCATTTTTTGTTTCTACTGAGGA
>NW_015202454.1:0-1346 GCF_001447785.1 Gekko japonicus | reverse complement strand
ACTGGCCCCAAATCACCCAGTGAACTTCATGACCATGGAGGGACTTGAACCTGCATTTCCTACATTCTAAACCCACACTTTAACCCACTATACCACACTGGTCTAGTTCCTGAGGACATTCCCAATGTCAGCTGTGGTATAGTGGTTAAGAGCAGCAGAGTCTAGTCTGGAGAACCGGGTTTGATTCCCCACTCCTCCTTCACATAAAGCCAGCTGGATGACCGTGGGTCAGTCACAGAATTCTCAGAGCTCTTTCAGCTCCACCTACCTCACAGGGTGTCTGTTGTGGGGAGAGGAAGGGAAAGGAGTTTGTGAGCAGCTCCGAGACTCCAAGTGAAGGGCAGGGTATAAATCCAATTCTTCTTCTTCTTCTTCCAAAACGTGTTTCTGAAAAAATCATTAACCCATTTCTCCGTATTTTGGGGACACACATGAAGCTGCCTTCTACTGAGTCAGACCATAGGTCCATTAGGGTCAGTATCGTCTGCTCAGACTGGCAGCTGCTCTCCAGGGTCTCAGGCAGAGGGCTTTCACATCACCTACTGCCCTGTCTTTTAAACTGGAAATGCCGGGGATTGAACCTGGGACCTTCTGCATGCCAAGCAGAGGCTCTGCCACTGAGCCCACACCCCCTCCCCTTTGGGTCCAGCATTATAAAGGGTCAGTGCACTAAAGTTCATGCTAGAAGTTGATTCCAAAACGCAGAGACACTTTGAGCTCCTGCAGGTTTACGAGTTCCACCCTCACTAGGCTTGCCAACTGCCAGGTGTTGGCTGGAGAACTCCTGGGATTATGCCCCACCTTTCTTCCCAATGGGGACCCAAAGTGGCTTACGTTGTTCTTCTCGTCTCCATTTTATCTTCACAACAGCCCTGCTAGGTTGGTTAAGGCTGAGTGTGTGAGACTGGCCCAAGGCATCCAGCACAATCCCACGAAAGACAGCTGTTCTAACCAATGTTCCCTCTAAGCTGCGGAGTCTTGTGAGCAAAAATTCTACTTTGTGAGCCACTGGCATTAAAGTTGTGAGTGAGACATTTGGATACTGCATAAATCAGTTTGCTCTGGAGCCATCCTTCCTGAGCTAAGACAAAAATGTGTGAGCTGGAGGCTAAAAAACTGTGAGCTATCTCACACTAACTCAGCTTAGAGGGAACACTGGTTCTAACCCTGCTGTTCTAAGCAAATTGACACCCTTCTCAGCTCATTGAACGGGTGCAGATCTCCTTAGAAGGGTGCTGCAAATACTCTTCATACTCCCCCCCATCCTCCCCCTTAGTTCTTTAATATCTTGCCTGATGAAAAGTTCTGAAGAACATCACGATGGGTAGCCATGTTAGTCTGTAGCA
>NW_015202453.1:0-1648 GCF_001447785.1 Gekko japonicus | reverse complement strand
CCAGGATTCTGTCTACCCAGTGTTCTGATGACCCAAGCCTCGTCAGTTTCCTGGTACTGTCCTGGCTCAGTACATGTTGTGTACTAGCTGAACCGTACAGTTTGTCGGGCCGACATGTGGCCCGACAAACTAGCGAAGCTTCATTACCAGGGATAATAGAGTCCTAGGATCCTAAAACCCACCAACCGGTGAGTAGGGATTCTAAAGAGAACCTATAAGATTGTAACTCTTGTATATAGCCTATCACGGGTGTGGGTGTGTGTTGGGTATTACAAGTTGAAAACACTCAATATATCTGGGGTTAAATGTTTGTTTATGTTACTCACAGGAAGTCACATGTTTCTCATGTGACCAATGTTCTTTAGATGTAGAAAGTCCGGGAAATTTCTCCCTGATCTAGGAATTTGATTGGGACGAAAGTGTCAAGGTGTATTACCATTTTATGGCTTCTCTTCCCGTCTTTGTTTTTGGTGTTCTGAAGAAGAAGAAGAAGAAGAAGAAGAAGAGCAGCCATACTTTCTCAGCCGATTATGCTCTGTTGTTATTTTCATCCCAGTTACCCTTCCCATGCTAGAATTTAGTAAAAAAATTATATTTTAATCACACATGGATTCTGAATTATTTTACTTTGGCTCTGCTGGACTATCTTAACTCTGCTAAATACAATGTTTTTCAATATCTCACTATCACCCAACAGTGTGTGTAATAGGTGTGGTTGTAAACGAACATATAAGCAGCCTGCGGGCTAGCGTCTGTATCTCTTTTCCCCCTGAAATTAGTACGAGCTGAGATCACTCAACGATGCATCAGTCTCAGTACTTTATAGTACATAAGAGTCTTCAAGGTGCCTGGCTGGACTCTAAATTTGCTCTGCTGCTTCAGGCTGACAGGGCTGACCACCTGGACCGATCTCCAGAGGGCAACAGCCTCCCTTGCCTTTTTGCAGCACACGGGAATTGTGCGGCTGAGGCCCTCCCAGGGCCGCCAGAGGGCAGCAAAGCATTTCCAAAGTCGGCTGGTTTCTCTGCTATCTCCCACAGCCTATCGGCAAGCTCAGCTGAGCCACCACATCTGCCAGCGGCCCATGGAAAGGTTAAAAACTCCAGGAAACCCTCAAGAGCTGGGCAGACTAATGGTCGTCACCAGGTGCATTTTGTGGAACAGCCCATGGAAGAGGGGAAGTGCGGCAACCTGGGTAGCCTTTCCACGAGGCAAGGTTTCCAGAATGCGGTTCCCTGGTTTTCTTAAAGCACCAACAAGCTTCTAATAGGTACCCCCCAAATCGTTCCCCCAACTGGAGCTCCATTCAACAAAACAGCATTTTAGGCTGAAGAGGACCCTTTCTCTGGAGGGCTTGTTTGTTTCTAATTGGTCACTTTCCCCATCTTGCTCCCATCTATGCTGAAGTCACGGAACTCTGAGAGGGGGGTGAGAGGGAATAAGGGAGGACTGTGAGTGCAGCACGAGGACAAGAACAATCCCACCCAGATCAAGGGCAACGGTCTCCAGGAGGATCGCCCAGGAAGCTTAGAAGCCAAGAGGCTGCAAAATCCAGCCACCGACAATTCATAAAAGAGCAGCAGTAGAAATGGATGAGTGGGTTAAATACGTTATCCCCGGAGAAGCAGGGGTCATTCCGTAGAAAAAG
>NW_015202452.1:0-1609 GCF_001447785.1 Gekko japonicus | reverse complement strand
TCTTCAGCAAGTTCTTTTTCTGTTCCCAAATTAAATTGTTCGGTTATATTACGTACTAGTTCTTCTTTTAGATTTGTGTTTAATTGTTCTGGTATATTTTGGAATCTGAGGATAGCCCCAGATTTTTCCATTCCCAACATTATTAAGGTCTCTTCTAGCTTCTCTGTTTTAGAATTTAATTCTTGTACTTCCATGTCCAGATCCTCTACTTTTTCTTCTATCTTATTTGATTTATTCATAATTTTTGCTATTTCCGCCTTGATTTCTTCTGTATCTGTTTTGATTTGTTTTGAAATTTCTCCTATTTCTTTATGTATTGGTTCTAGCTCTTTTTTAATTAGCTCCGCATTTTGTTTAGATGCCTGGGCTAGACAGTCCATCATCATAGATTGTAAATCTGCCATTGTAACCGGGGGTACATTTGTCTTCGGTTGGGCTGTGCCTGCTCCTTGACCTGGGGAACTTGCATAAGTTTTTTTAGCTGTACCCGATGCCATCTTTAGTTTTTTACAGTCAAGTTTATTTTACTGTTGTTTATTTTAGTTCTTCTCTTAGTTATCCACTTGTTAGTTTTTAAAGTTCTTATTCCCCTTGGTGGTGTGTTTATTTTAATTATACTTCTGTATCATTCATTAGGCTCCCCTTATTTTCTTTATATTCCCTTCTACTTCTTCGACCTTAATTTTTATGTTCCCCCCTATTATCTATTATTGTTAACAGTCAATGTCCAATATTATGTGTGTATTTCTTTAAATGCAGCTTATAATTTTTCCCTTTGTTGTTTAATCAGACCCCTTATTTTTCAAACAGTCTAACAAGCTTCTAACAGTCTCTGCCTCTTTGTCACTTTATTTTCCGTCTTTTCACCACTCCTCCTGTCGCGCCTCGCCTCCGTGTATTTCTCCGTTTCCTGCTGTTTCCTGCTGTCACCTTTCTCTGTTCACGTGCTCCGGGTCGGCTTCACTTCCGTGTTATTAAGTCTCTCTGCTGCGTCGCTCCATTCTCGCCGCTCTCTTTCCCGTGACGTGCGCTATGCACGTCACTCCGCTCTGCCATGCTCTCCTCACGTTCTGCGACGTTGGTACTCTCCACGCCCCTCACGCTGCGAACTGCTTCCCACCGCCCCTCTGCACACGCTCCGCTCCACTCGATTTCACTCGATCCGTCCCAGCCGTGTCAGCCCTGCAAATCCCTCTCAGCCGTAGTCTCTGGTCTCCGGATCCTTAAAGAAACAGGAGAAAATAACGGCAGTATCCGGTATTTTCTAATTTTCTAATTTCCTCCTCAACCTTCTTTATATAGCGTTTTGTTATGATTTTATTTCAATAGCTCCAGTAGCTTTTTAACCTATTACGGCCCTTCTAATTCTATTATATAGCTCTCTAACGTCACCAAACGCAACTCTTTTTCCCCTTCAGTCCTGGTATCACCTTCCAACCTTTTAATTCATATATATTTCATATTTAATAAGTTCATGGACACTTAGCTTCGAGATGTCTACTGTTTTCGTTGTCTGTTGTTGTTTCGCCTCACTCCGATCGGTCTTCCCGAGCCCATCTTGTGCTCAGTGAAGGGAGAAACCCTTCACTTGCCTTCCCCCACTTCTGCG
>NW_015202451.1:0-1634 GCF_001447785.1 Gekko japonicus | reverse complement strand
AGATCTCAGAAGCTAAGCAGAGTCAGCCTCGGTCAGTATTTGATGGGAAACCACCAAGGAAGCCCAGAGGCAGGCAAGGGCAAACTAATTCTGAACATGTCTTGCCCTGAAAATCCTGCAGGATCACCATACGTTGGCTGTGACTTGACAAAAAACAACAACTACAGAAGAAACAAAGCTAGAATAATTTGTCTCATATCTAGCTTTCTATTTGCAATTTTTTTTAATGGGGAAATTTTTTGATCATTTTAGCCCACGCCTGCAGACAGGGTAGACTATTTAAGAAGCCAATCTTCCACAGTTCTGGCTGCAGGAAGCATACACCACTGCTGGGGGGGGGGGCAGTTCAAGCATTTTGCACCTTAAACAAGCCGACTCGCAATCGGCTTGAAAATAAAATTTGGCCAATTAGTGCTACTTTTAAAAGTACAAAAAACCCAACATTGACCCGACATCGAGAAAACAAGTTGCAGAATGAAGACTTTAAAACGATGTAACATGATTATATATCAAAGGTAAAGTACAGATGCGGAATGGGCCTCTATCTCCTTAGCAAGTGGTGTTTTCTATTAGGTACTGCATTCATTTTCACAACTGCCCTGTGAAATAGGTCAATAAATATTTCCCCTCCACAGCAGGTAAGCTGAAACAAGGAGAGCTTCCCAAGACCAATCTGAAAATTCATGGCAGAGTTCTATCTACTCATGGATGGCCACCCATACTCTTCTTCTGAACATCTGGACAGGGCATTAAAAGCAATGGCTAGATGGTTACAACAGAGCAGACTGAAATTGAATCCATCAAAGATGGAGGTCCTGCACCTGGTTTGCGGGGGAATAGGATTGGGTATTAGGCTCCCAGCCTTCGATGGGACCCCATTGGTGCCAGTGCCAAAGATAAAGAGCCTAGGGGTGTTCCTGGATGTCTCACTAACTATGGAGGCCCAGGTCACTGCCACCGTCAGGGCTGCCTTTTTTCATCTGAGGCAGGTCAGGCAACTGGTCCCATACTTTACCCCCCGCGATCTGGCTGCAGTGACCCATGCAATGGTCACTTCCAGAATGGATTACTGCAATTCTCTCTACATGGGGCTTCCCTTAGCTCTGCTCTAGAAGGTACAGCTAGTGCAGAATGCAGCAGCGCAGGTGTTGATGTCACTGCCTGTTCAGGCACATATCTGCCTGATGCTGTATGACCTGCACTAGCGTCTACTGAATCCTGGATCCATTTCAAGGTGTTGGTGCTTACCTTAAAGCTCTATATGGCCAGGGGGCTGCATATCTTCGAGACCGCCTCTCCCCATATGAGCCCCAAAGAACATTACATTCTATGAACCAACAACTCCTGGTAGTCCCTGGCCCTAGGAATGTCCAACTTGCCTCAACGAGGGCCAGGGCTTTTTTAGAATGGTAGAATGCCTGGTAGAATGAACTACCGTATGAGATCAGGGCCCTGTGTGATCTGTTACAGTTTTGCAGGGCCTGCAAGATGGAGCTCTTCCACCAGGCCTTTATTGAGGCAATGGAGCATCCATTTGATCTGGCCTCCCCTCCAGTAACCGCAGTTCTCAGAAGCTGGACAGGACCACAATATTATCCACTGAGACACGTTATTGTTTTAGTCTATGGTGATCT
>NW_015202450.1:0-1632 GCF_001447785.1 Gekko japonicus | reverse complement strand
CCCAGTCCTTACTATCCAAGCAGCAGAGCGCCTCCTTGGTCGTGTGCACCATGCACTCAGCTTGGCCGTTGGTCACAAGGTGGAACAGGGCCGACCTGACGTGGCGAATTCCATAATAGCAGGTAAAGTCCTGGAATTCACTAGAGGTAAATGCCTTACCATTGTTGGTGACCAAGGTGTCCGGAATCCCCTGGGCACTGAAGATGTGCCACAAGGCCTGGATGGCTGCTCGTGAGGACGTGGATGGCACTGGGATGACCTCGAGCCATTTGCTGCACGCATCCACGAGTATAAAGAAGAGTTGACCCTGGAATGGCCCCGCAAAGTCCAGGTGGAGCTGAGACCAGGGCTTGTGTGATGATTTCCCAGGCCCTGTCGGGAGCTCGGGAAGACTCGGGTCGAGATACTTGGCAGGGCTGACAGCGCTTCACACGGTCCTCAATGTCCTGGTCCAGCCCTGGCCACCAGACATAACTTCTGGCCAGGGCTTTCATCTGGACTACCCCTGGATGTGTGTCGTGTAGCGCTGTGAGGACTCATTCCCTTAACAAGGTCGGAATCACCACCTGGCCACCCCACATTAAACAGCCTTTGTGGGACGACAGCTCGTCCTTGTGGGAGGCGAATATTGTGAAGTCTGCCCTCGCCGAGGCCATAGGCCACCCCCTTCTCACCCAGTCCAAGACGCGGCATAGGATCGGGTCCCGGGCCATGTGGCGGGCCACCTCACGAAGGTGTACTGGTCAATCGGGAAGAGCCGCCAGCAAGGCGACCTGGTGAGCCAGAGCCGGGTCCGGATCCATGGATGGCAACGGAAGGTGGCTCAAAGCATCAGCGTGCCCCATCGCTTTCCCCGGCCAGTGAAGAAGCGCGTAAGAGTAACCTGCAAAGAAAACAGACCACCGGAGCACCCAGGGTGAAGTCATTTGGGGGTTTGGCGGTCAGGGGCATGGAGACTGAGAAGCGGTTTATGGTCCATCAAGATCGTAAAAGGCCGGTCATACAGGTAATGGTGAAATTTCTTCACCCCAGCCACAATCACTAGTGCTTTCTTGTAGATCTGCACATAGTTGCACTCCGCCGACAACAAGGTACGCGAATAGTAAGCTACTGGGACCTCCCGGCCATCCGGTAGCTGGTGGCCCAGAACCGTCCCGACCCCGTACAGAGAGGCATCACAGGCGAGGACCACAGGTAGTGCCTTGTTGAAATGGGAAAGGACCAAATTTGAGACATGAAGGTCCTTAACCGCCTGGAAAGCAGCTGCGTGCCCCGGTCCCCAAACCCACGGAGTGTTTTTGTCCAGCAGAGATTCCGCCACCGCAGCCTTCAGAGGGAGAAAAGAATGATAAAAATTAAGCAGGCCCAGGAAAGCCTGCAGTTCCGTCTTGGACGTGGGTGGGGGGCCTGCGTGATGGCCTTGGTTTTTTCAGCCGTGGTGTGGATTCCCTGGATGTCCATGGTGAATTCCAAAAACTCCACCTTAGGAACTCCAAGCAGGCATTTCTCCCCCTTGACCTTTAGACCAGCCGAGTCGAAGCTCTGAAGCACAGTCCGGAGCCAGTCAGCGAGGGTCGAAGCATCCAAGGCAGCAATGAGCACGTCATCTAGAAACAACTGCACTCCTGGAAT
>NW_015202449.1:0-1623 GCF_001447785.1 Gekko japonicus | reverse complement strand
AGCCCCTTTGCTTTTTTGCATTTCTTTTTTTTGGGGATGGCGGGGATTGCTGCCTCCTGCACAATGTCATGAACCTCTGTCCATATCTCTTGAAAACACTTATCTGTTACAGAGCACAGCCAAAAAGCATCTAGTCTCATTGAGCCATAAACCAGAAGTCCTGCCACTGAATTACATTCCTTCCCTACGCAGGTGACATATCTTGAACAAGGCAGGCCCAGAGCCAGTGGGCAAGGTTCATCCCACATTGGAGAAGGCTGCTGGAGCATGTGACAGATAATAGACAACCTCTGTTCCCAGGCTTGGGTTATTCTGTCCTTTGATATCTGGCTTATTCTCAAGGAGAGCATAAATGGAAAAAAAATATGACCCTGCTTTGGGTGGAAGCGATGGATCTTGATGAACTAATTTCTCCCTCCTAGTAAGACCAGTGTTTTGTCTCCAGTCCTCAGAAATATGGGGAAGGTGCAACATAGTATTGGGAAAAGAGCTTTGAAAAAATGACAGAAGGGACATGGGGGAGTAAATGAAGGGTTGTTTTAGGAATGGGTGGTGAGCTTTTGGTGACAAGCTTAGTGGGGGGAGGCCAAGGACAGAGGTAGAAATAGGAAGAGAGCTTTTGCTAAATGTCATATCGAAAAATGAATGAGGCTTGGGGGATGGAAGTACAGCAGGAGTGGTGAGGTCATGCTATACAGAAAAATGGAAGTGCAATTCAGGAGGGGTCATTTTACCCACTTTTTGTATTTTATATTACATTTGATTATGTCTCAGGAATATCTATATTTCTGGCCATTTTACCAATTACTATAACTTAAAACATTTCAATGGGTCTGTGTACTGAGTTTATGCTGCAGTTACACAAGAGTGACCTTGACCTATGTTTTCACATTTATGAGATATGAAAAGGTAAGTACAACTGCCACACCTGCTGTTTTATAATTTAAGTATGTAAGCCTTTCAACTTTGCTGGGAATATCTTCTAACACAGAGATGTGAAGGCCTGGAAAGAAGCATGGGGTTTCTCAGGACTCTTTGCGTGGGGCAACTGAGGAAATCCTTATGAAATATTTTCTCTTTTGGAATAAGTGAAATGCTTTTTAAGACTAGGCCTTACTAAAAATGTGTAGCATAAAGATTTTTTAAATGTAAGACAACCTAGAGCATTAGATAATGATAATTCCTGTGTAGTAGACACGTGACATATTTTCAAGGTTAATGTGAGTAATTTTGTCAACAATTAATATGTTACGTGTTTGATAATGCATTACTAAAGGGTTCAGTTTCTTCAATATTATATAGTTTCTGAGTATCCAAATATGCTGATACTGTGACTGTATGAAACTATTCTTGTCCAAATAATACACTTTCTTTTGTTTATTACTTGCATTGTAGAATTACATCTTAACAAAACAAAGGAGGATAGTTTGTGTTTCAAAAGACATGTTTCTTGAAAAATAAGTATATATAAATAAAAGTCATCGGTCATTGTCACTAAGGTTTCATAAGAGAGACTGAATGGCATGCTTGGCTGTCATTGTAAACTTCATTAAGAAAAAACACACACACCTTTGTGTAGTGAAACTATTATCTGTGTTGTGAAACAATCCAAGTTTCTCTAAA
>NW_015202448.1:0-1672 GCF_001447785.1 Gekko japonicus | reverse complement strand
AACACTGGCTTCTCTTATGTCCTTATGCTGATAATCTGTTTTCAGGTGCCACAAGGAAAGGACATGCAAAACAGATGCCTGCCACGTTGGTCCTCAGAAACGGCTCTATCTGGGAAGAGTTACCCAAGGCCCTCCTGGAAACTGTTTTCATAGGAATGCTCACAGCAGGGGAAATCAGTTCAGGTTGTTTTTTGTTGTCCGGTCGCACAGTCGAGTCCGACTCTCCGCGACCCCATGGACCAGATCACGCCAGGCCTTCCTGTCTTCCGCCGTCCTCTGATGTTGGCTCAATTTCATGTTCGTTGCATTGATGACACTGTCTAACCATCTCATCCTTTGCCATCCCCGTCTTCTTTGACCTTCAGTCTTTCCCAGCATCAGGGTCTTCTCCAGGGAGTGCTCCAGTTCAGGTTAGAGGACAGCATTTCATCCTGCAGAAATGAAATGCTGATGTTTGTAGGCTCGATGCGCCCTCTTGTGGCTGTAGCCATATTCAAGTTGTCGGTGGGGAAAGCTGCTCTCTGCACGCACCCCACCCTGACCTGGACGGCCCAGGCTAGCCCGATCTTGTCAGATCTCAGAAGCTAAGCAGTGTCAACCCTGGTTAGTATTTGGATGGGAGACCACCAGGGTAGCTCAGGGTTGCTACGAAGAAGCAGGCAATGGCTAACCCACCTCTGCCGTGAAAACCTTACAGGGTTGCTGTAAGCCGGCAGAGAATGGACGGCGCTTTCTGCCCGCACTCTGTATTTAAAAGGCCCCGAAGGGCTAACGATGAAGATCTGATTTTTCAAGGGCTTGTTGGGATGGGGAATCATGAGTTTCTTTGAGAAATGGTGTAGTATAATTCAGGGGTTATGGGGGGTGGGGAAGAGGTGCCGGAACTCTCAGGAGGGAAATGAAGTTTTCAGTCTGTATACTAAAAACTCACAAACTTTTAAACATTTTAAAAATAATTTTGTCGAAGGTCTTCTGGAACTCCATTCCGGCGTGCCCCCCCAGAAAAATCCCTGCATAATTGCTCAGAGAGTGCGGGGATGATCTAGGAGGAGGATCTCTGGTTCGGTTCTTGCCACGCTCAAGAATTTATTAGTTGCTTTTAGGTAATTCACACTCACTCTCATCTATCCCATCTTCAGTATAGGAGGGCAGGAAAGAAACAACAGTCCATGGCTAGAAAGTATCAGCCCAGGATCTGGGAAAACAGGGTTTGAATCCCCACTGTGCTGTAAGATGGCCTACCTTACAGGAATATTGTACAAACTGCAGCATCTACAGTGCTTTGAACTCCGAAAGAGAACCAGTTTGGTGTAGTGGTGAGGAGTGCGGACTCTAATCTGGGACAACTGGGCTCGATTCCCCACTCCTCCACATGTAGCCAGTTGGGTGACCTTGGGTCAGTCACAAGTTCTCTCAGAGCAGTTCTCAGTCCTTCTCTTCTATGTAAATGCTCAAATTCAGTTTTATCAAACAGTGAAATTGTAGCTGGGATGAGCAAACTTAGAGAACACAGGTTTGTGTTTTAAATTTCTGAACATAACTGCTGTGTACATAGTAGGAGAATGTAATTAGATAAAGCCACTGTGGCATATACTCCCCACTTAAAAAAACACACCAAGAAAAGCTAATATTTTGTTGCCTGTATAGATTATGAAAATTATACATGTTTACA
>NW_015202447.1:0-1661 GCF_001447785.1 Gekko japonicus | reverse complement strand
TTTGTTAGTTGTGGAACTGACAAAGGGAACGATAATTTAATTTTTATGTTAATTTTATTTTATTTTGCATAACGTTAGAAATAATGTATTAGAATGTCCACATTTGGTAAGCTGTTCTTCTGCTGATCAGAGCACAAGCATGGATTGCTTCAAGAGGAAATTGGATAAACATATGGAGCAGAGGTCCATCAGTGACTATTAGCCACAAGGAACTCTCAGTATAGGGCAAGTGATGCTCTATATTTTTCGAGCTTGGGGGAGGGGGCAACAGTGGGAGGGCTTCTAGTGTCCCGGCACCTGATGGCACCTGGTATTTTTGGCCACTGTGTGTCAGTGTTGGACTGGATGGGCTATTGGCCTGATCAGCATTGGCTTCTCTTATGTTCTTAACCAGGCCTGTGTAGGTAGAATAAGCAAGCATTCCTTCCTTATCTGTGCCTTTGGCTATAGCAGTTGTCTTACAGTTCTAATGGGCCTTGAATGTAGTACTAATAGAATGGATAGTATGGGTTTAAAAATGAATGGATTTGCATAGCTTCTTGCTGTGCTTCTGGTGAAAGGTTCATGTGTTCATGTTATGTTAAAAGGGTTCCAAGAAGTCTGGATAAGGCTTATTATCTTAGAATGAGCCTTTTTGCTTGTACATGGAGAGTCCTTGATAATGGTCAAAGAAGACCTCTTTGTTCCGTGTCGAATAAACAATTGTATATGGGTGAAAGAGACAATGTAACAGTACCCCTTATTGGGGTCAGCCAATAAATGTATGCCAACTCAAATGATGCTTCTTTACCTGTAACCAATGGATGTTTCTATATGCTGTTACCTTTGCTTATGTCATTTTGGGTATATAACCTTCTGCCTTTCCTTATTAGTGCCAGAAAGCAGCTTGATTTTGCTGGCAATTTATTGCTTAGCACTGTTTCCCTGTTCGTTGCAATAAATATTTTAATTATTCTTCCTCACTTGGACTTCATTCGTGTTGTTCTTCATCAGGCCTGTGGACACATAAGCCACAATTTCTGGAACATGGTCTTAAAGGTGCCACTGGACTCAAACTTTGTTCTGTTGTTTCAGACCAACACAGCTACCTACCTGAATCTATCAGCAAAAATCTAGTTCTCCAGTGATCAGGAAAGGGGGCTGTCAGACAGCTCCGAAGAAACTCCTGCTAGCAAGAGGCAGGATCACAACCTTTAGAGACTCTTTGTGGGAGAAGCTTCATTCCTGGCTCCTAGTTTGCCCTTGTCTGCACAAGGGTAGGTCTTTTTTCCTACACTCCTACAAAGTGCTGAGACTCTCAGACTCACAATCTTAGATAGGCAGGGCTTGGGCCTTGGTCTACTGCCAGGAGTTGGGGTGAATTGCCTCCCAAAACACATTGCAGTTAATATTGCTAATGTGTATACATTTGTGTTTTGAGACTGTGGGGTACTGGTTACATTACTAACCTCCTCAAACCACTGTTTCTGAAAGCCTTGCCTATACAGGGCCATCATAAGGATAATCAAGATTATATGTGTGAAGCAGCTTGAAAAGACACTAAGCAACTGCTTTATTATTGCGTTATGCACTATTATTATCAGCTGCCGGAAGCAAGAAGCCTTTTAGAGTTTTAAAAAGGCAGATAATCTGTCCTTTATATATAAAGCCGTAGTGGGGCC
>NW_015202446.1:0-1626 GCF_001447785.1 Gekko japonicus | reverse complement strand
TGTGCTTAAACACATTTAAAAACGAGGCTCTGGAACCCCGATCCAGCGCCACAAACACTTCAATGTTTTGAATGACCCGTGAGTTTAAGGATGATTGGTTAATGGGATGGGAGCTGGAGGGAAGAGGGGTCTTTCGACATGCAAAATAGTCCCTACAGTGAGCATGATCTCAATGGCAAGGGGGATGGCCGGGACTCGTTTAGTCCAGCCCTGCAAGCGTGGGTCAGAACAGAAAACAACATAGATAAACAAAATTAAGAAAAACAATGACACGTCTTGCTGGAAGAATTGCGGCCAGGCGGGTTCTTATATTCACTGCTGGTGGTCCTGCCCAATAATCAGTCAATTTTGGGAAGAGATAATTCGGTGCGTAAACGAAATAACCAATCAAAGAGTCCCCCTTACACCAGAGGTAATATTACTGAATAAATGGGACGATACTACGAGAGAGGACAAGGGGAGTCTCACGTCACTTTTACTCACAAGGGCTAAACAATAGCCACACTATGGAAATCTCCTATTCCTCCCGCACTGTCTCTCTGGCATGACAAGCTTTGGGAACAATCTGTCATGGCCAAAATCACGGATCTAAATCGAGAGGTCCTACCAACAAGTCCCACATCTCACACGAAATTTAGAAAGTTCTGGTCACCGGTGGTAAATTACATGATGTCACAAAACATTCTCCCCACAAATTTCAATTATCATAGATAGCTGTTCTTATAAAACGATAGCCACCAGTGTAACTTAAATTGTTGAGTCAGTCTATAAGTATGGTTTAGCTTCAAATGCCGACTAAAGATGCATAAGATAAAAGCAGTCACAAGTAAGTACGATTATTTAAGCCATATCAAGGTTGGGTTTGTTTCCCAGATCATATGGTAAATAGTATAGGTTCATATCTTATATCTCTTGGATGTTTAACTTCCTGCTGTCTCTGTACATGTTGTTATTTCCATTCATGTATTCTAATGTATTATAACAAGAAAAATAAAAAATTTATGTTCAAAAAAAAGATTATTTAGTTTTCTGTCATTATGCAGAATATGTAAAATGGAAATGTTTACAAAGCTATTTTTATAAAAGAAATAATATTGTAGCTTTTAAGTCTGTGCAAATTTTAAGCATTTAATTTGGATTGATTACTGCAGGGGTCCCCAACCATTTAGAACCAGTGAGCACCTTCCTCCTACAGTGAATGCCGTCTAGACAATCCACAGCGGAAGCAGCGCGTGGTAAGGCGATTCCCCCAGGGGATGTCTGGTCATGCGAGGATGGATTAAAAAGATCGAGATCAAATTTGAGCCGGCATAATGGTGGGATTAGCTGCCCATCTGAACACACCCTTAGACAGGCTTATTGGTCTTCAGGCATTTAATTGTTCAGGAGTTATATGGGATTGCCAGCAGACTCACTACCTGAGAGGATTAGCAGGGAAATACTATTTGTATAAATCAGTGTGCTGACATAGAAGGCGATGCGGGTATGGTAATGTGCATTTAGAAACATACTTTCAGCAGTACATCCACTCTCGGTGGGCTCAGGCTGGCAGTAAAATCATCACAGGGCATAGATGATGCAGTGCAGCTCTTTACCAAAATGCCTGACGGAAGAGCTCTGTTTTCG
>NW_015202445.1:0-1648 GCF_001447785.1 Gekko japonicus | reverse complement strand
TCTGCCTTTGTCACAGAGACTCAACCGGATTATATTGTGAAAGATAAAGCAAGGCAGTGTAAATCATAATCATCGATGGGACGGGATATCCAACAAACAATGCAGTTGGATTAGGATTGCCGCAGCAATCTGGAAGCAGAGCTGGAACAAAACACAAGCATTAACATGTAGGGTTGCCAGGCCCATGAGAAATTTGGAGGCTGGCCCTGGTGCCAGGGTTGCCAGCTCTCGATTGGGATATACCTGGAGATTTTGGGGGCGGAACCTGTGGACGGTGCGGCTTGGGGAGGGACTCCAATGGCATATTCGAGGGCACCTTCCAAAGCAGCCATTTTCTCCAGGTGAACCGATCACTGTCGCCTGGAGATCAGTTGCAATAGCAGGAGACTTCTAGCCACCACCTGAAGGCTGAAAACCTTCCCTGACGTTTGTGTGTTCACATTACTTCCAGTGAAAGCTGGAAGTGGTATCTTTAGATACTCTGGCATTTACAAAAACACATAGTTTTACAATAAAGCTTTTGTGAATGCTACAGTGTCCCCTTTGTCGCCAATGTTCATCGGAAGTGACATCACTATGCCACATTTACACAAGCACCCATTCACCACCACCCCCCATTTCATCGAGTTGGCACCTGAGAGGTTGCCAGGGAAGGAAAGAGGCCTGGCAGACCGATTAACATGACCCATTAAATTATATAGAAATTACAAGGTTGGATCATCTGAATACTAACACAGTATGTACCCTACACAGTAGATAATCCACAGTCTTTTTGAACCATTTATTTTCGAGTACGGTGTAATACCCTTACTAAATAATTCAGTTTTATATAGTGTGTGGAAAGCCAGGAGTGTGAGGGGGACTTCCTGACCCTATCAGGCAGGGCACATCATTAGGTGGGGTAAACAACACAAAATATGGAGTTGAACTGTTGAGGGTCTCACAAGCGTGTTTGTGTGCTGAGCAAAGAACTGCAGAATGCTGGAGACTTCATTCTTCTGCTTATAATTACGAAAATCATAGTGATTTCTCCTTCTCATCAAGGGATCTCTTTGGAGAGGACCTTCCAAAACAATGATGCAATCAGCAGAACCAAAAGCAAAATACGGTTTCTTCTTCTGGTGCATAAAAGCCTCCTGTGATGCCCAGAATCTGGGCAGGGATCTCAGGCAGGAGGGGACTGTGCCAGTGTTTAATCTGACATCACCCCTTTCAGATCTGAAGCCTCGTCTCCAGTGCCAGAGCCCTTGCTGCCTTGATTGTGGACGTGGAGTCTCGTTTCTCCTGCTTTGCTAGGCCTGTAGTTGAGGGGCAGATACAAGGGAGGGCTCTGCAGAGCTGAATCCAGGATGCTGCTGCTGGTTCTGGTCTTGATGCTGCTGCTGTTGCCCCATAATGTCGCCTGTGGCGTGCTGAAAGCAAAATGCCCATTGAACTTGATCAAGGATTTACATGCTCCGTGGAATTATTACAAGCCAGGAGACCGCCTCATCGGTGGGATCGTATCTCTGAAGTATACTTATCTGCATCCCATCATCTTTGATGAGCCTCCCTGTACCAGAATTAAGCAGTAAGTAATTTGCGATGTTGGACTGAATGTATCGCCACTTGACTCAGGTTTCACAGTCTTTCACTGCTCCTGTCCTGG
>NW_015202444.1:0-1661 GCF_001447785.1 Gekko japonicus | reverse complement strand
TTAAGAAAGCACCTTGAAAGGCTGCAGCTCAGATTCATAAACATCCTCTCGAGCTTATGTGCCTACTGATGTAGCACCCCTACCCATTTTTTTCCCGGAGTCCAGAGGTCAGCACGGATGCAACAAGGCAGAGTTTAATTTTCACTCCAAAGCAACTGCAGAGGGTTGTTCATTGATCAGGAAAGTGGTTCTGGAGTGCAGGTCACACACACCCATACACACACACACCAACCTCTGAAGCTGCATTTCATCTTGCTTGGGGAAGAGAATGTAGGTACCACGTAGTGTTCCCCCCCCCTTCCCCAAGGGCTTAAAAGCAGCTGGGGAAACTGATCCTCCTGTTATCGCCCACCATTGCAATGAACCCCTAGAGTTCTTTGCCAGTACTGTTCTTGAGAAGTCTTCCAAGGTCCAGAAAATACAGTGGCTGTGTTCTATAGGGATCTTGGCTGCAGTGATTCTGGGTAATGAACAGGCTGCTTTACTCTTCCCTGCCAACATCTGTTCTAGCCACATAGGTCATTATGTGCAAGTTTGGCTGTCTTAACTTGTTACTGAGCTCGCAAGTAGCTCTGACATTTATTTAATCTTCATAGTCATGTTGACTGTGTACTTAAACATTGCATGGTTATGGGAGACATTTGTTTCCAAGAAGCTGATGCTAAATTGCTGTGATATAAAGGAAACACTTAGCCATTATTGACATTTACCGACTCCTGGCAGTATATAGTCTGGTACTCATTTGTGGTATGGAATATATTTGGAAAGGAGTCTGGGGGAAAGCACAAGGGGAGAAATCAAGACCCTTCACTTCTAATTTCTTTTAACAGGTGGCAGCAATTACCCCCCCCAAAAAAAGAAGCAAGCCTGCTCTCAACACTGTGGGTAGATGGTAGCGCTCAATGGATTTGATGTAACGTGCTTTCGGCTTCCTGGTCCGGGGCTGGTAGGACGTCAGAGAAGGATGATGGCGCCTTAGCGGAGTCCGATGGTCCAAATGCAGATGGAGGGTCAGGCCCGTAGCCAGGATTTTCTAAGTCAGGGGGCATTTAAATTTATTGGGGGGGCACTGGTTAATCCAATTAATCCAGGGGAGAAGGCCGTGACGCCCTGGCCAAATGGAAAGTCAGGGGGCCTTGCCCCGAGATGCCCCTGTAGCTACGGGCCTGTGGAGGGTTCTCCTCCCCAATCCAGCTGGGGGCCAAGCCAGTACGGAAGCAGACTTTCTGTGCACATCTCTGAACGTGACAAAGAATTGTGAGCGCAAAAATCCCCATCCTGATCCACCTTCTGCACCTGAATACATACAGACACTGTCAGATTTATAATAGAACTGATAGTCTGTTCAGAAGAGGGCAGGGCTCTAGCTTTGCCTACTCCAATTGGGGCTGCATGTGCATTGACCCAGTAGTTGCGCATACCTTGCCTGGATGCAAGCCCGTGCCCAGACTCAACCCCCACCCATCCAAGGCCCCCAGCGCTGGAATACTTACCTTGTCTGTGCCCACTGGGGGTGGGGAAGGCACCAGGAAACATGCTACCTGCCTAAGGCAATCTAAAGGAGCCAGGCAGCAAACGACTGAGGAGGGACACCTGGACCAGGGAAACTGGGGAGGGCGGACCAGACACACCTGTAGGGGCTATTGGGTGAATGGGGAGGG
>NW_015202443.1:0-1552 GCF_001447785.1 Gekko japonicus | reverse complement strand
GTGAACGGTTGCCTTTAAAATATACATTCGTGCACTATTGTGCATATACTCATATAAAAATAATAGCACTTAGTTATCATTAATGCACTATCGCTAATTTCTATTATAACCCCCCAATACTGCACACCAGGGAGGATGGGGTGAAGAGGAAGGGGGGTAGAAAATGGAGAAGTGGGTGTGGATACAGAGGAGGATGTTCAAAGGGCGCATAGATCCCTGCTGTGAAAAGTAACGATTCAAACATTTCACCCATGGAAGCAAGCTGACCTGCTATCGCCTCGAAAATAAAATTGTGCTCTGGGAAAAAAACACACACAAAAAAGATGAAACGTTGACATTGACATGACATGGAGAAAACGAGATGTGGAACAACAAAAAAATAGAAACATCGTAACACAATTGCATATCCAAGGTAAAGTGCACGTGCGGAACGGGCCTATATCACTCAGCCATCTTCCTCATAGTACAAACGTTCTGTTTTCAGCTCTGCTGCACTCTTGGAAGGCGGAATGAAAGACATGTCATTGCCTGTAGCGCAAACAGTTACCTTTTCAATCCCGCTATGATCTCCGATCTAGTTTTTGAACCTTTATGTGTGTTGGACCAGAGACCACAGCACGATGGAAAAAACCTGAATATCTGTATGTTGTACAATGACAGCTTTTTCATACCATGTTGAGAGAGAGAGAGAGAGAGAGAGAGAGAGAGAGAGAACACATGTGCCCCGCCTATAGCAATATCTCTAACCATATTGCCTTCTGACACAATGAAGGTATGTATTATTGGTGGTGATAGCTCTGTGGCCCAACCGATGCATTTTTCAAACACAGTCCACACACAGGTTTGCTGATACATTCACATACATCAGGGGTCCCCAACCTTTTTGAGCCTGCGGGTACCATTGTGTTGGAGTTTCAAGTTGCTTACACTTCAGTCATTACAGAGTTAAGTGTTGTTTGTTAGGGAAAAGGATGTTACGTTACATAATGTAGTCTATGGCGGGAAAGTTTGTGGGAGTTGCTTACCCTAATGAAGTGACCTGTAACCTTTGTATTGGTCAACTAACAACTTACTTGTGGAAATGCTTTGATCTAGCATTAATGTATTCACAAGGTTTATGGCTCTTTGTGTGAAACAGACAGGAAGCTTCCCTCTAGAAGCCAAGATAGATAGTTAGAAAGATGTAGCTGTTACTATGTAGTACTGAAAGTAACTGCAAGTATGTAAACTTTTCATTTTATTTCTCTTATCCAAAGTACCTTACCCGTGCTTTATTTTGTTCTGTAGTAAAAAGGTGCTTTAAAGGTATAACAGTGCTTAAAGGAAAAATAATCAAACCTAACACGACTAACTACTTTGCTAGGAAAAATACTTCTTCAGGCCTACAGCCCTCTATAAACCAGGCTTGTACTGTACTCACTCTCCCAGTGAGGGAACCTTTTCCCCAGATTAGTCTCCTCAGTTCACTCCTGTGTGAGTGAGGCAAGACCACAGAGAAAAGAACATCAGTTAAACTGACCACCATGTGTATGAACACATCTCCTCAGAGACT
>NW_015202442.1:0-1621 GCF_001447785.1 Gekko japonicus | reverse complement strand
GAGAGGAAAGGAGAATAAGACTGCAGGCCCATAAACACTCTCCAGGGAGTAAGCCCGATTAAGTTGGACTTGCTTCTGAGTAGACCTGTATAGGACTGCTCTCTAAATTCAATTATATTTCTATACCCTTTTTCCTTGTTGTTCAAAGTGGTTTACAATAAAATCAAACAGATTAATAACTAACCAAAAGTTGATATACTAATACAACCAGAACCAGACTATTTATCTGTCTATCTGTCTGTCCATCCATCTCCAATATATCTGGATCTGAAAAATACCTTTCTTTTCACAGCACATCCCATAAAATAAGCCAGAATTTCTAACCAAATCTTCCATGATGCATTCACATTTTAAACTTGCCATAGACATGGAACCCTGACCAACAAATCACTGTGCATTCATAACCACAAAATAAATGGCAGTTGTCCAGCCTTCTGAGATCTTGAATGTATTTCAATGCAAAATCTGTTATGACTGTAGACCTTAAAACCATGGCAACTATTTATTTTCCCAAGAGGGAAGAGTCAGAGAAAACAGGCACTTGATTTCAGCTGGAAAGCCAGCCCTTTAGCTTACCTGCCAAAGAAGCTGATGAGTGGGCATCATAAAAACCTGACTGGGGAGAGAGCCTGTCATGATTACAGGCCTATAGTGGTGTGGCCTACAGGCTCTGGGGAGGACGAGTGGCTTCAAGGAAGCCTGTATTAGGGTATGTTTCAGACGGGCAGCAAACCCCGCCATTATGCCGGTTCAAATTTGATCCCGATCTTTTAAATCTGTCCTCGTACGACCAGACATCCCCCGGGGGAATCCGCTGTGGATTGTCTAGACGGCGTCCACTGAAGGAGGCACGTGCGGTGGGTTTTTAAAAAAAAACCGTTTTGCGCATGCACATAGGTGTGATATTATGGCCTTGTTTATCCACGCATGCACAGAATCAAGATTTTTTAAAAAATGGCGTCCATTTGGGATGGTCTGATGTCAGACCATCCTGAACAGGCGCCATTTTTTAATTGTGCACTGGAACGATCAGACGGGGGCAAGTCCGCGATTGGCCTGTCGGAACCGAAAACTCCAGATTTTAACTAGTACCTTTTTAGTATGGCTCTGAAGCACGGCAAAACGGGATGCTCATGGAAGACGGATGTTTCCCAGATGTTGATGTCTGGACATTACATTTAAATCCAAGAGGCACTCGTGCCTCGCGTGGATCTAAAGAGCCCTCTGAACACACCCTTAGAGTACTCATCAGGGCCTACATTTCCCAGGTTACCTCTGGACCCTGTGATTGGGTAAAAGGAGATTTTGGAGGGAAAACTACACCAATAGGGGAACAGAGGGTGGTGCCTGGGAAGAGGAGATAAAAGGCCTTGCCCAGAGTGGGAGGTGTTCTCTCTCAGGGAGCAGGGCTGGTGAAGCTGCTGCAGATTGAGTAGAGTTGCCAGGTCCCCCGGGGGGTGCGAGGGAACCCCCACTCGATGGTTTTCCCTCGAATGATAGTGATCCTGCCCCCAACGTGCCCGATGCAATGACGTCACTTCTGGGTGATGTCATCACGCTGGGAATGTCTCTGCGATCTCGACACTTTGGGTGTGGGGTTCCCCCTGGCAGCCCAATCCAG
>NW_015202441.1:0-1601 GCF_001447785.1 Gekko japonicus | reverse complement strand
ATTAAACGATGTTTGAAGAATAGCTTTCCATATGGCATGAAGGTCTTTTCTTTCTTTAGCGTGCCCAAATTTGGGGCCTACCTGATGCTTGAAATTGATGGTTGAAGAACATTTCTATATAGTTAATGATTCAGGATGTGAAAGATGCCATGACAGAAATACAGGTAGTTGGTCAAGTCAATATGAAGTGCCCCATCTCCCCCCACTCTGCTGAACACTTTGGGCTGTTGTGTGTATGCAGGCTATGCATTCTGTGCTCCTCGTGCACATTCCTGTGGTACTCAGTGTTGCAGTAATGGGCAGAACTTATGCTCTCTGGAAGCTCTGTGTACTGGAATGTCTGTAGAGCTTTGAATCAGGTTATATTTACCTAATATCTGAAATCTCAAACTAGTAAATGCACCTTTAACATAAGGGGAACATTGCACACTATAGATGTTCAGTGTTGCCAAAAGGAAGCTAATTTTGTACATTTATTGACTGTGATGTACAAACAATCCACCCAAGAAACAGTTTCTCACTTTGCTGTTTTTCTCTTTCAACAGAAATTTCAAAACTTGCAAAAGAAAAACTTGGAAATGAAAATCCAAACAAATCAGAGAGAAAGGAGACAAAAGAGGAAGCGTTCCAGAAAAGGTGTGTTGGTTTTGTTTTAACTGATACAGATTCTGGGAAGTGTACTGCTGGTGGTTGGTTGAAAATGCTAATGGAAGGAATTCAAGTTCTAAAGTGGTTCAATGGATGGCTTAGGTTAGGGAAATGCTATGTGGTATATTGAACTTTAGGATGGTCTATGATAGGGCCATGTTTCATAGGAATTAAACATATTTACCATGGTCAAGACTCAAAGCACCGTGCAACTAGTTCTGGATGTATGTTTCTCAAACAACAGCACATGTTTTAGAAACTGAGAGGGGTCTTTAATATCTTTCATACTAAGGCAGGGGACGCTATACTTCACGTCCAGGGCCTACAGACTTGCCTGGAGTAACTCTTTGGATCTTGCCACCTGTATTTGTTGCCTTTAATATTCCATTGCTTTTCTGGGTTTGTCATTTATTCAGTGACTGCATTAGACAGGTCATTTTTTCTAGTTTTATTGGAGAACTGAAGGTGAGAGTGACTTTCTTATGAAAATAAGCCCGTGACTGAGCTGGTGTTTAATTTCAAGACTGGGCCTCTTGCACAAGGCTAATTGAACTTCGGGGTTCTCCTGTGTATTTTGATTGCAAGGCAATTCAAGATCTAAATAATTAATAACTTTTATGGTGGCATTCTTGTAGATGTGCAGCTGGTTTAGCTTTCTGGAATCCTGTCCCAAAACCTTCTTTCTAAAAGTACTTGTCTTCACCAGTCTGTGTCAGGACACTAGTTCCCACTCAGAGCTTCCTGTATGCAGAAGGGTGCAGTAGCAGAGTGGGATTTCACAATGCTTGTCTTTCAGTGCATGTGGACAGTGACCAGTGCATGTTATATAATTAGGTTTAGTGTAAAAGAGTTAAGTAGTATGAATTCCAATTATATAACTATTTAGATATGCTTAGAATTGTAAGGGTTTGACGCTATCTTTGTAGGTACAGCCAGAGGTCATTTCGGGGGGG
>NW_015202440.1:0-1697 GCF_001447785.1 Gekko japonicus | reverse complement strand
CTGAGAATTGTCATCTAAAGTGGTTGACAATTTGCAATTTTAGAGATCTATCCTGCCAACAGCTTTCTATTGGCTAAACAGCTTTGGTGTAGTGGTTGAGAGTCTGGACTCTAATCTAGGAGAACCGGGTTTGATTCCCCATTCCTTCACATGCAGCTGCTGCCGTGACTTTGGGTCAGTCATGAGTTCTTTCAGAGCTGTTGTCTCAAGGGCAGTTCTCGAAAGAGCTCTCTCAGCCCCACCTACCTCACAGGGTGTCTGTTGTGGGGAGGAGAGGAAAGGGGAAAGGAAATTGTAAGCCAATTGTAAGCCGTTCTGAGACTCATTCGGGTAGTGAAGGGCAGGGTATGAATCCCTCATCCTCCTCTTCTTCCTGCACTGAGAACTTCAGCCCCACCAGAAAAAAAACTGAACCATAAGCCACAAAATCCTGGCTACGGGTCCAGTTCACACACACACGCACAGAGTTCCCAAGGTTCCCAAAATAGGGAACCCACAGGCACCCTTCAGATTCAGATAACACTTGGCCAGGGGTTTATTAAGAGCAATGCAATGCATTGCATAGGGAAACTAACTCCCATGTTGCTGCACAGCTTTAGAAGTCTTCCCTGACCTGGATGGCCCAGCCAACTCAATCGCTCCAAATCTTGGGCAAAGTAGGGTCGGCCCTGGTTAGTACTTGAATGGGAGACCAGCAAGGAACTCCAGCATTGCCACACAGAGGCAGGCAACGGCAAACCACCTCTTGTTGTCTCTTGCCTTGAAAACCCTGCGCTCCATAAATCAGCTTTCTGATACAAGGAACTGCAAGAATGTGCAAGCATTTGGAAATCCCAGGTACTCCAAGCTCCCCTTCCAGGATTCTATAACTACTCATCAAGTTAATTCTCTAACCACCACAACACACTGGATCCCAAGTGTACAAGTTAGAGCAGATTAGGACCTGGGAGACCTAGGTTTGAACTCCAACTTCTGCCATGGAAGCCTCCTGGGTGACCTTGGGCCAATCACACTCTCTCAGCCTAACCTACCTTGCAGGTTACAGGTATAAGCTGCTCATTTCAGCCCTTATTTGTTCGGCAAGTCCACATTAAAATTTAGATTACCTTTTTTTTTTAACAGATACTTTAATGGCCTCCTTAAATTGTACATCTCTGACAGGCCAGGGATTCCCATCAGGGACACTGTCTGAGGAGAGTATTTAGTTTGTCCCATCTGCTCCTTTTAGCATTATGAACCACTAGGCGGTGAGCTAGACTTGTGTTTCTTTCAAGGCAAGAGATGTTTCAGAGGAGGTTGGTCATTGGCTGACTCTGACCCTGGTATTCCTTGGAGGTCTCCCATCCAAATACGACCCAGGGCCGACCCTGCTTAGCTTCTGAGATCTGACGGGGTCAGGTTAGCCTGGGCCATCCAAGTCTGGGATGGCAGATAGCAGCATTGATGGGAGGGCCTGCATGTCAAATGACATGCCAAAGGGCCTACAAGCATAAATCCTTTTATTTAAAAAAAATCTTTTAAAAAAGCCATTTCAGTTTATTTATTTATAAATGTATACCCTGCTCTTCTCCCCAGGGAGGAGCCAAAGGGGCTCACAATGTCATCCTCACCTCCTCCTGTCAGGTAGGTTAGGGTGCAAGTGTCTGTCTCGTGGCTCAAAGTCATCCCGCAAGCTTCCACGGCAGAGTGGAGATTCG
>NW_015202439.1:0-1749 GCF_001447785.1 Gekko japonicus | reverse complement strand
GCTGAGAGAGTTCTGAGAGAACTGAGAAGGATATTACAAAACTATGAATCTACCTGTAATCCAATCCAATGTGGACTAGAGGCAGCTTTGACATTGGTTGTAGGTATGATTTTAGGGATCCCAAGTCCCCCCAGGGGGCGGGGAAACCCCCGCTCCAGAGGCCCGTTCCCCGGTGGCACCGGATCGGGCCCCGGGGGGAACTCCACCCTGACGTGCGCGTCACCTGGAAGTGAAGGAAAACTCTATAGTTTTCCCTTGTATGGCCGTGGCCCCGCCCCCAGCGTGCCTGGCGTCCTCCCGTCACTTCCGGGTGATGTGCATGCGGCACGCGCGCGAGCCCTCCGCTCCCATCGAAGATAGACTTGGCAACCCTATATGATTTCCACGTGCAGTGCATACATGGTGAGGCACTTGTGTTATAACACACATGTTTGGAGAATAAACTCCAAAGGCAAAAAAACTAACAACAAGCACCAGGCTAGACTTGCCATCCTGTAGGTGAGAGCCTGGAGTTCTCACAGGATTACAACTGATCTCCCGACTCCAGTTCCCCTGGAAGATATGGCAACTTCAGAGGGTGGACTCCATGGCATCACAACCCCGCTGAGTTTCCTTCCCTCCCTAAATTCTGCACTCCTCAAGCACACACACACACACCCAAATCTCCAGGAATTTCCCAAGTTAGAATCAGTGTTCCTTCTAAGCTGAGTTAGTGTGAGCTAGCTCACAGTTTTTTAGCCTCTGGCTCACACATTTTTGTCTTAGCTCAGGAGTTGCTGGCTCGCAGCTTTAATGCCAGTAGCTCACAAGGTAGAATTTTTGCTCACAAGACTCCACAACTTAGAGGGAACATTGGTTAGAATTGGTAACTCTATGCCAGGCCTGTAACAAGAAACAGAGGTAAACAAACCTAAAAGTGCCTGGGGAAAGCAATGCAGAATAATCTGTACCTGTCCTCAGAGTGTGTGTTGAGACATCAGGCCCCCTTGTTTCTCAGCCCCCCCCCAACATGGTCAAGCTAAGCATCTACCAGGCCCAGTGGGGTCTCACATGCACTGCACAAAGGTCCTCAAACCAGTCAGCTGATCTATGGCAGCTGGCCCTCTAAGAGTCAGGCACCCAGCGACAGCTGGCCCTTTGACAGCCAGCTGTCTGACAATCAACTGTGGGGAAGATCCATCCCAGAGGCAGGGAAGGAGAGTAATGGGGCAGAAATTGCTCAGAAGGCACTATTTGTCCCTCACATGTTTGGCCATGGCCCATAGAGCTTCCGGGTAGAGAGAGGTCACTGAGCATGTCCCAAGCCTAGCTAAGGCCTTTTAAATGCTTAAGGGAGGAGGCTGGTGAGGATAGACTTGCTCTGTCTTCCAACTGGTGAGGGGCTTCAGTGAAACTGGGCACTGGTATATAGTAGCTGGGACCCTGCATGTGTGTAAAGTACCGTCAAGTTGCAGCTGATTTATGGCAACTCCAGCAAGGGGCTTTCAAGGCAAGTGAGAAGCAGAGATAGTTTGCCATTGCCTTTGGTTGGAACCCTACAGTGCCTAAAGAAAAGTAGTTTAATATGTTTAAAGCTATTTAAGTATTGGTGTAAAAAGAGGACAGAGTGTACTCTTTCCATTCACCCAGGGACTTGTGTGCTACAGCACTAGCAAAGTGATAGGGGAATGATGAATAGCACATATGTTTAGCTACGAGGGTAACATTGTGATGTAGTAGGAGCACTCAATTTGCCAGCAAATTTGGAAA
>NW_015202438.1:0-1678 GCF_001447785.1 Gekko japonicus | reverse complement strand
GCTGCTAGAAATTTTGCCACACACAGGGTTGTTTGTTTGGTCTCTGGTCACGCGGCAAGAGTACCGCGATTTGTTCCTGCTGTAGATATGAGCGGGGATATTTTTAAGCAGGTTCAGATGATGACACATCCCTTGCCCAACCGCTTGCTTTGCGCGACAGTGCTCTAGGCACTGTCCAGACAGCTGTGCCACCCAAGTGGCAGCACGGCGCAATTAAAAAATATTCATTGTGCATGCACATATGCACATGTGCGCATGCGCTGCATGCACACAGTGGTGAAAGTAGCAAAAAAAACCCCCTACCGGAAGAAGGATGTTCAGATGACCTAATCACAATCATTGCGAGAGATGGCTGTCCAGATAGGCAAATTGTGGATTCAAAGCTCAAGTACCCGGAAGGTAGTTGATTTTCCCGGTGTTGGAAAACTCACTAGGGAACCGGGAGGATCGTGCGAGTGAGCCCACTTCGGTGCGGGAGACAGATGTGGGCGTCTGATCAGCAGTTTTAAATGTGAGAGGGAACAGCGGTGAAAATGACCCGATCAAAATGACCGTGTGGCCACAGCCTAAGTAACCTGGATGATTTTGCTTCTGGAGAGAGGAAGTTCTGATTAAGTAAAGGGGAAATTGGTTCATCTCTTAGAGCTGAAAATTTGGGACAATCAAGCAAAGTATGATCCACAGGGTCAATTTTACCGCCGCTGCAATTACAGAGGTCTTTTAATTCAAATTAAAAAATGAAGACATTTCTGTTCACAGTATAATCTTTTAAAATTAAAAAAAAAACCACAACAGTTTTATGAACATTTCTTTGGTTTTATTTTAACCTAATATCAACAAAAGATGAAATGAGATCCTGAGAGAATAACTAGGTAGGTTATACGGCTGCCAGCCTTAGGGTTGCCAAACCCCCCGGTTTGCCAGGGGTCCCCCTTTTTTGGGGGGGTGGGTTCTATACCCTGTTTTTTTGGGGGCGTGGGTTCTACTTGCCACCGGCCAGATGTCCGGCGGGGGAAGCCCCACCCCCAGCACCCCCAGCCACCCATCTCTCTCCCTTTAAGTGTGTGCAACCCGTGTTTCATCCCAAGCGCAAACTCCGCAAGCTGCAGGGAAATGCCAGCTTCGTTCTTAAAAGGGAAACACAGCTGCTCTTAAAGGGGAAACGCCGGCTGCCGGCTACTTTAAGTGCAGAGAACTGTTGTTTCTGGAGATCCGGCGCACGGGTGGGGGGGGCAGACGTCCCCAACGTGATGTCATCACGTTGGGGATGCCCCACCCCCTCCAGGAACGCCCCCAAAGTCCCCCGCTGGGGGTGGAAGATGGACTTGGCAACCGTAGCCAGCCTCCAGGTGCGGCCTGGAGGCCTCCCAGAATTACAACTGATCTCCGGACTACAGAGATCAGTTCCCCTGGAGAAAGTGGCAGCGTTGGAAGGTGGACTTTGTGGCACTACATCCCTGCTGGGTTCCCTTCTGTCTCCAAACGCCATCGTCCCCAGATTCAGCCCCCAAATCTCCAGGAATTTCCCCAAGGTTACTTTAGGTTACAACCCCCTTTAAAATAACCAGGGCTTTGATTACACACACTGAATAATCCACTTTCAGTGCACTTTCCAACTGGATTTTGCCAGTTCACAAATGCTGATTCGACGTTGGCTTTTCCCTCCATTGTTTTACGA
>NW_015202437.1:0-1651 GCF_001447785.1 Gekko japonicus | reverse complement strand
GAAGGAAGGAAGGAAGGAAGGATGGTGCACTTTGTTAGTGCCCAAGGTCATTGGTGGGAGGTGTTTGCTTAATTGGACCCAATTCAGATACATGGCATTTGGTCTAACTGCCAAACTCATCTGATTGACTGAATTACCTGGTTAGCAATATATCTGAATGGTCAAGTTACATCATTTGCTATACATTTGATTGGTTAACTAGAATCAGGCCAATGCGGGTCATTGACCAATAGGAAAGATCCTCCATTCTAGCTTTGCCCTGTATCCAGACTAAACCTGACTTTGGGACACTTCTTGATTCTCTGTGGGTCATACTGATTGGAAACTTTGTCTTGAACTTTGGAACCCCATTGGACTCAGTCTTGTAGAGTAACACCTGGATCTTGAACCAATGCTTTTAAGTGTGCTTAGGCTATTTTTTAATCCTCACTGTTCACTGCTCTTTTGTTGAATATTCCTGCACAACTTTATCATAAAACACTTATACTTTGTGGTATTCTTAAATCCAGGAGGCTTCAATCGGAATATAGTACTTCAGCCCTTATTGGCTACAGCTACCAGATTAGTTGTTTTCTAGAACTCACCTTGTAAGCATCCCACCTTGCAAGGGTGACTTTTTTGATCTTAGTCCCAGGAGGGTTAGAGGCTTTGTCCCTTGGTCTCTGGCTGGCCGGTTAGTAAAGGGGTGGCAGTGATACCCTGGAGTGTGAGGACTCACACTTCAGCCCTTTTGGTTCTGTCTTGCTTAATCTTCCCCCAAACGGGACCTTGGCTTTAAGGTCCCTTGACACCCGTGGGGGGAGGGAAGCTGCACAAGGAAGCTGTCATTCGCTACTCCAATCCTTGTCTATTAACTATCTTGCCAGGTAAGCCACTCACTCTGGGATAGATTCATTGGTCCTTCAGCCTGGAAACCACGGGGGACTTTAAAACATGTTTTAGACAAGGAACTAGAGATTATCTGGCATTGAAGGGTAGACAGCATTACTGTCCCTAAAGGCTACATCCGCCAAGCATTCTAGGGGAGTACTTAAGGCTGCGATCAGGTCTTAACTGCAGATTCATTTGTATTAAGCTGTTTTTTTTGTCCTAGAAACAGCATGGCTCTCAGACTGTAAATATGAGTTAGCCAGAGTTTTTTTTTCTCTATAGCAGTTTCATTAAAACATAACAGGTTCTCTCATTCTCACAGCTCCAAACAGTGCAAATAGCACAACACCCGGAAAGATTTCCACTTAGCATGCTACTGTGAAGATATAGAACAACTTCATCCATTATTATTTGGTTATTTTTTAAGCAATATGTTCATTTCTAAAGATAGCCTGTCAAACAGAAGCTCTGAAATGGTGAAGAGTTACTATTAGAATTATGCATTTTCTGGTAGGTTCCGCCTCCTGCAGCAGCCATTTTCTGGTCAGCCCTGCCTCTTGCAGCAGCCATTTTCTGGCTGTGCTCACCACCCTGTGTCAGAATTCCAAAGGGGTTTGCAGGCTCAAAAAGGTTGGGGACCCCTGACCTTGGAAATGGAACCCAAAAGATAAGGTCACGGTCAGGAAAAATTAAACAATGAGAACTGAATCTTAGGGATGCCCTCACAAGTTGATCAGTCTGGGAGGAAATACTACATCCAGGCCTCGGTTCCTGCCGGAGC
>NW_015202436.1:0-1951 GCF_001447785.1 Gekko japonicus | reverse complement strand
TTAAAAATGGCAAATTGAATTTAAAATGATAACACACACACACATACACAAAAGCTCATACCCTGCCACATATTTTGTTAGTCTTTAAGGAGCCACTGGACTCTTGCTCCTTTCTGTTTCTAACACATCCTCCTCAGTCTGCTATAAGCACATCATGAGGGGCAGGGATAAGGATGAGGTGAGAGGATTGCATCCCTCCCAAAAGATATTGCAAGTGCTTGGAAAAGCATTTGATTGATCGATTGATTCAATGGGCTGCAGCCAGCCAGTTGCCGGTGAAAGTTAATGGCAGACACACATTTTCTCTGTGTTCCCCTTACTCAAGAAGTACTTTTTGCCTCCTAGAAAGATAGTGGGAACAATCCTAATCACATCTATTCAAAAATAAATCCCACAGAGTTCAGTCCTAAACAGGCCTATGCAGAAGTCAATCACAGTTAGTTCAACAGTGTTTACTCCAGCTGCCTGTACTTGGAGGGTAGACAAAAAGCCACATGGGCCTGAGGGTTATAATAATGAGAGGGGGTTCATGCAAAATTACTTTTTCTCCTTCTTCAAGTGGAGCCCCACAGTCAGAAGAGGGAAGCAGGAATTATTTAACCAAATTCCTTTTCTTCATTGTAACCCACCCACCCAACCAAGAAGCCTTTTTGACTTCTCATGTCCTGTGACTCTAGCCATCATCTTTCCAGGAGATGAGGGGGGGGGGGAGAACTACTGTGGGAGGAGGAACGGAGGGAAAATCCATGTGTGCTGTGTCGGCAGTTAGTTGTATATAACCTACTTTGTCTCATACACCACTTTGTAACCCATGAGTTCTCTGTGGGATAATATCCCTGCAACATAAGCATAACCTTGATGGGAGACATGAGGGCTGTGCACAATAAATTAAAATCCAACATGCATTTACTGCGCAGTGACTGGATTGTGTGGGGAAAGGCCCCCCCACCCCCATTGATTCATGTCTTTTGGGTGACCGATGGTTTTTAGCCATCATTTACCTGTGTTGGATATGGTACCAAATAGACTGCATTGACATACCATGAGCAGCTGCAACAACAACACCAGCAGAAGCAACATGTGTTGTTACTTTTTGCTCACAAGACCCCACAGCGTAGAGGGAACTTTGCTGTGCAGTAACTTGATTGTGTGGAAAAAGCCCCCCCCCCCAGTTGATTCATGTCTTTTGGTTGACTGATGGTTTTTAGCCATCATTTACCTGTGTTGGATATGGTACCAAATAGACTGCATTGACATACCATGAGCAGCTGCAACAACAACACCAGCAGAAGCAACATGTGTTGTTGGGCCTTTGGTTTCCAGGTGCTTGAGAAACAGCAGATGTTCCTTCATTTTGTGACTGTTGCCTTTTTCTCATTTCAGCTGCTTCAGTGCCCCAGTTGGCTACAAGAACACAGACATAAGAGAACATGAAGCAGATGCAACAGGAGTTGTGCTCTTTCTAAACAAACTGCGCTGGCTAATGCCCCCCTTTCAACCTCAACCTACAAAGATAACCACTCGTTAAATGATTAGTAAGCATCGCAATAACATCCTGTCTGCCACTATGTTTCCGCAGCACCACTCCCTTAAGGTTGCCAGCCTCCAGATGGTGAACTGGTCTCCAGGCAAGAAAGACTGGTTCCCCCGGAGAAAACGGCCACTTTGGGAGGTGGACTGTAGGGCATTATACCCCACTGAAGTCTCTCCCCTCCCCAAACCCCACCCTCCTCTGGCTCCACCCCCAGAATCTCCAGAATTTTCCCAACCCAGAGTTGGCAACTCTACACTCCCTCCTTGTATGAGCAAAGTGAGCCTGCCAGGGAGCCTGAATGGGGAAGGGGAGGGCAATGGCCTTGGCTGCAGGTTCCATATGCCTACTTCCTTGGCTGCAGAGGGCAGAATACAGTTGCTGGCTATGAACCTTGGAGTGCATTGTGTTGGTCAAAAC
>NW_015202435.1:0-1647 GCF_001447785.1 Gekko japonicus | reverse complement strand
TAGCTTCCGAGATGTGACGAGATTGGGCTTGCTAGAGCTATCCAGGTCAGGGTACACACTGCATTTTTTTTTAAGCATTTAATTTTAGTGCGTTTTAAAATTGGTGCAATTTGGTCCTTTCCACCATTTTATCCTCCACAACAGCCCTGTGAGGTAGGTTATGCCAGACGGGAACGATTAGCCCTGTGTTCTCAGATAAATCCCAGGGCAATTGTGAAAATGATCATAAAGTCCTCCACAGTTCCTAGAGAGTGCTGTGGGGGGGGGGAGAATCAAAAGGAGGATCTTCCAGGTTTGGGGTCCCCTTGATGCTCAGGGTTAAGATGAGGCTGGTCTGTGCTTCCATTTAAAAACCATAGTATGCAGGGGTTTGAACCCACAACGCCTGGTGCTAGTCCTTTATCTCACTGGACACGGCATCTCCAGACTGGCTCCTGCTGATAAGTCTTCAGAAACAAATGCCTAAGGGAGGCTCAAAACCAAGTGGTTTTCCAGTCGATTCCTAGAAGCCTGGGGTTCTTCAGAAGTTTCATGAAAGGTCACTGAGAAGAAGCTTGGTAATTACAAAGTACTGGAAGGCTTGTTTGTCTGCTGTGCTCAGTGTTCCCTCTAAGCTGACTTAGTGTGAGCCAGCTCACAGTTTTGTAGCCTCCGGCTCACCCATTTTTGTCTTCGCTCAGGAAGGAGGGCTCCAGAGCAGACTAACTTATGCAGGAGCCAAATCGCTCACTCACAACTTGGATGCCGGTAGCTCACAAAGTAGAGTTTTTGCTCACAAGACTCCACAGCTTAGAAGGAGCATTGGCTGTGATCCATCTTTCTCTGCAATGGACAATGCCAGGAATGGGGTGCATTTTCTTGGCAGTGCCTAGAATCAGTAAATCTGGGGGTATTGTTGTTTATGGCCGTGCACCTGGTGGGTTCTTTGTACTTCCTCAGTGGGCTGCCTTTCAGATGTTTTCCAGACGTCAAAATGTCCAGATGTTGTAGTCCATGGGTCCTCAACCTTTTTCAGCCTGTGGGCCCTTTTGGAATTCTGACACAGGATGGTGGGAGCAGTCACAAAAATGGCTGCCTCAGGAGGCGGAGCCAACCACCAAATGTCAGGGTAGAGAGGTTATGCATAACTCTGAACAATACCTCCTCAACATTTCAGGCAGAAGCTTTGCTTAGCAAGGTGGGCAGCTGTGTTGCTTTGCTTAACAGGAAGGCTTCTTTAAATGAACGTATTGCTGAGAGATATTTTCTTGCTTACACAGAGCTTAGTTGCAGTCACACAGTGTGTATTGGTGACAGCTGCTGCCAAAGCAATTTTTTACAATCTTCACAGGCCCCGTTCACACGGAGCATTTGCCGCGCTAAAGATACAGATGAGAGGCGGATTTTCCGGGTGCAATCACACCACAACATCTGGGAAGTGTAGTGCACCCGTGGCTAACCCGTGGCTTATACGGAGTAAAAAACTAGTACTTATGATGTACTCGTTTCCGGAAAACGCGGGGCAAGGGCAGGCGTCTGATCGCGTCCCGTCCTAGTCCTGTCGCAAACCGGTTAGGTTTTTTTTTTGGTAAGTCTGTACAGAATACGCACAAACGATCATGCGCATGCTTATTATCTCATATATATAAAAGTCCTGGCATATTGGCA
>NW_015202434.1:0-1689 GCF_001447785.1 Gekko japonicus | reverse complement strand
CCTGCAGCGCCCGGTGCAGATCTTCTGGGACCAAGCCCGACCAGCCACCCAACATCAGATAGAGGTAAGCCATTGAAGGGCGAGCCCCTGAATCCCCACGTCAGGGAGGCAGTGGGTCAGCAGCTGATGGTCGACCATATCGAACGTGGCCGACAGATCTAACAGCAACAGCGCCGCCACACTGCCTCGATCCAGATGCCATCGGAGGTCGTCAGGAAGAGCGACCAGTACAGTCTCCGTACCATGTCCCGGGCGGAAGCCAGACTGGAAGGGATCTAGGACTGAAGCGTCATCCAGAAAGCCCTGCAGCTGTATCGTCACCGCCCTCTCAATAAGTTTGCCCAAATAGGGCAAATTGGACACCGGCCGATAGTTGGCCAATTCGGCCGGGTCCAAGGAAGATTTTTTCAGGAGAGGGCGGACCATCGCTTCCTTAAGTGCCTCTGAGAACCGTCCCTCTAAGAGAGACGTGTTGATAATTTCCCTAATCGCACCTCGCAACCCGCTTTAATGAGCCAGGAGGGTCACGGATCAAGGTTGCATGTGGTTGGGTGCACAGCTGCAAGCAGTCTGTCAACTTCCTCCAGGCTGAGCAGGTCAAAGCATTCTAAACATTCTAGATAAAATCTATTGGTCTTAAAGGTGCCACTGGACTCAAAGTTTGTTCTGCTGCTTCAGGCCAACACAGCTACCCACCTGAATTTAGCTGGATCTTGTAAACATGTATCCATCAGTGTTTCCCAGATTCTAATAGCTAAGACAAACTTTCTTCTAAATTAGAAATGACAGCTCTTACCATACCCCCTTCTCAAAGAAGATCACTCATTGTGTTTCATCGACACTGTTCTGGGTGTCTCTCCAAGCTGGAAAATGTGGAATCCAAAGCAGCTACGCATGCCTAGAATGGTCATCATCATCTATCTGGAGGGTCTAACTACTCATTATGTTTTGCATTATTCTCAGGTTCGCAACAAGGAATTACTACTAAGTGTATACTGCGAGTTCTGTCCTCAGAAATTAATTTTCCGGTTCACGGGGTACCAAATTTGGACCACAGGGTCTCACCCAGTTAAGCCTTTCCCTCTACATAATTTTGCTAACTTAAATGGCACAGGGAGCTGTTTTTGCCCTGTTGGGAAAACTTATTTGTAGACATCAGTAGCTGTACGTTTCCCCAGTGGGTAAATAGTGGGGCCATCTCAGGTCAGGAAAATGACTTGAGAGGGAAGTTCTGAGCATGGAAGTGTATGTCATATTGAAAGTCCTCATTGCAGAGCCATGGAAGGTGCAAGGAAAATGTAACATGTAGTTAGGCCCTGCAGGTGGAAAATTCTGCTGCACCTTTGGCTTAGGTATGTTGAATGATACCATCATACCTAATACAGAGATGAGGCAGAACTGTCTACTCCTAGCAGAGACTGATTAGAAGATGAGGACAGAGCAGTCAATCTTGCAGAGATGGTGTGAGAAGCTTCCTTTGTGTACGGGTACGGGTACTATCACTGCACTGGCTTGTCACCGTGAAAAAAAACCAGTTGTGTGTGGTTGCAGTAATAATGCTAGAGCCAATTTCCATTTAATTATTTTCATTTGGTCCAGCTATCTCACTGGAACTCAGTGACATGTGGATGTAGCTTAGACACTGGGCACTGAGGAAACTCTGCATTAGGGCTGCCAGCTCTGGGTTGG
>NW_015202433.1:0-1668 GCF_001447785.1 Gekko japonicus | reverse complement strand
TCCCCGGCACCTTCAATAAAAAGCATCAGTGGCCCGACAGGAGATTTCCCCGTGACGTTCAATGTCCAGTCTGTCCCTGCCGGGGCAGATCTCCCCAACCCGCCGTGATTAAAAAGCCATCCGAGCCTAGACTCCTTCCTACCCTTCCCACGGATGATTGTGGAGCTGGGAATTAGAATAGTGCCCGTCACAGTGGACAATAGTAGCCAATTCGTTTAATATGGAGCATCCGGGGATGGTCAGTTGCAGGTGCCCTAGCAGGGGAAGGCCCCCCCCCCCGGGGAGGCTCTCATCCTTAAGACAAGGCGTTGCTATGTACATAAAGCACAGAGATAGATTTTCAAAAGGGCACGGTCGGCAGCCTCTCCTGGGCACAGTGGCCGCCCCCCCGTCCCCGCAGTTCACCAGACTCGTTTGAGAACATTCCCCCCCCCCACTGGAGCCTGAAATGAATCCCGTCTTAGCTCTCTGCCCCACGCGTCTGTTCTCTACAAACTTTCCCTCCCTATTCTCTTCCCTTTGCAGCTGCCAAGATATCCTGGACGGAAGCACTTCAGTGTCAGCCGGGGGTTTCTCATAGTGTTTCCTTCCTAAAAACAAGCAGTGTGATAATCAGCAAGCCCCCGAGTGCTCTTCCCTCCCGCCTTCCTCCCTTATCTTTTATTCACACACACCCCTCACCCCATCACGGCTGCTTCCTGCTCGCTCATGGGGACTTTGACATCACACGCCGTTCGGGGGAGGCAGCTGGAAGCTCTCGTCCAGGCCCGTAGCTACAGTGGGGGGCATCTCGGGGCTAGGCCCCCTGACTTACTGTCGAGGCCCCATGACTTCCCACCCAGCCCAGGGCCCCTGAGCAGCAGCAGCAGGTGTGGGGAAGGAGTCAGGTATTCCTTTAATTCAATTAGCCAGTGCCCCCTAAGAAATCTAAAGGCCCCCTGACTTCAAAAAATCCTGGCTCTCGTCCTAAAACTAACTAAGCCGGAGAAGAGAACGAAAATGCAGACGTCGGGTTTAACAAAGCTGTCTCCCAGGACCTCTCCTTCCAAGCCAAGGCCAAGACATTCCTTGGGGGCTCCTACTATGAGGGTCACGGTGTAGGGTTGCCAGCCTCCAGGTCTGGCAGCAAACACACGGGAAACACGGCAAGGTTGAGCAAACGTGGAAAAACACCGTGGGAAAACCAGGGGTCGTTTCGAGGGGGAACGAGCCGGAACGGCGTTCCGGGAGTAACAAGCCCAGTAGGAGGGAACCCGGGCATGCTTGCCTGCCTGCCCTTTGTCAGGGGGTGAGGCATATGCAAATGAGTTATGCAAATGAGTTATGCAAATGAGTTATGCAAAATGAGCTCCTGCACCTCTTTTTGTACGGAATGACCCCTGCTTAAAAGAAAACACACAAGTTCCGATATACTGCTTTGTCTTCATATATTCATTTAATTCATATACTTAGATATACAGTGAAGACCATAGTGTTGCTTTGATGCTTGCGGTATCTCTTTTCGGAAAGCAAAACAGCCCGCAACGTTGGCATTGACGATGGCCGCCTCTCTCGTCAGTCTCTCGTCAGAGAGCAAGATCGTCTACCGCATCGAGTCCCATCTGCATATCCGTCCCCGCAGCTGTGGACTTTTCTACACGATCTATATCGTTCTTTAGGTTTTTGTTA
>NW_015202432.1:0-1680 GCF_001447785.1 Gekko japonicus | reverse complement strand
ACTTGACAGTGCGACTGAACAACAACAAACATGCTACTGGACTGAGATTGTTAATTAAAAATCATTGATTTTTAATTAACAATCTCAGTTAGTCCAGTAGCATGTTTGTTGTTGTTCTGCATCAGACCAATAGATCATACAGCCAACAGAGTTCTAAGCACAAAATATATTTACCAGTAGCATTTATAAGTAGTGTTCACATGCCTTATTGAATTTCCTCCCATTGCAATGCACACACAACTGGTTACCCAGTAAGCTCCCATCCATGTGACTGCAGGCTCATGTAGGTGCCATTCAAACCTGACATTGTACAAACATACTTTGAACTCATGATATTGGTTCCTGAGTGCCATGATACAAGGAGAGGTAGTCTTGAGTGGCCAAGGCTTTTCTGGATTTTAACCTAGACTCCTCAAACCTGGCAAGCTACCTGCCATACAACAAATGGTTCTCTACTTTTCTTTCTCTACAGAAAATGCATGCTTTCCACAAGAAAACAGATAAATGGTACTTTAAATGCTATTTATGTCATCATGCACATTCCACCAACCTGTAGAAATAACTAGCAGTTCATCCACAGGAAAAAACAGACCTCAAATACCCCCTGTTACTTAGGAAACAACACAAAGGAAATCTAATCCATTACTGCCACTTTCTTCCTGAACCTACTGGAAAAAAGAAAGTTGTCAGACTGAGTCTATGGTTACCCTCATAGATAAAAGACAGAATTCCAGTTGATGTTCCTTCGCTCTGTTTAGTGGTTTGCAAAGATGCACCTGCTAAAACTCTCTCTTCTGCTTAACTTTTAAGGACAGATACAATTTGGAAATTCTAGACAGCATTACTTTACATATCAAAAAGCAATCCAGTTGTACTCAGGTCAGCTCATATATGCATGGGATGTTTGCTTTGGTTTCAGATTGTTTTTAGCTATATATAGGCCTCGGTCACACGGCAAAGTTGCCGCGGGAGAGGCATGGGAGTCCCGCGGATTTTCCGGGCGCGATCTCACCCCAACATCTGGGAAGCGCAGTGCTCCCGTGGCGAACCCGTGGCTCCCCGCCGAAGGTGCGGAGTTAAAAACTAGTACATACGAGGTACTAGTTTCCTGAAACCGCGGGCCAAGGGCGGGCGTCTGATCGCGTTCCTGGTGGACTTACATGGCATCTGGGGCCCGCCGCTGTCCGTCTCCGCAGGTTGCGCAACATCACCCAACAGCGCATGCGCACAAAGAGCGATTGCTAGTGCAATCGCGCGGCATGGCTTCTGTGCCGCGCTGCGCACCTGCTAAAACTCTCTCTTCTGCTTAACTTTCAAGGGCAGATACAATTTGGAAATTCTAGACAGCATTACTTTACATATCAAAAAGCAATCCAGTTGTACTCAGGTCAGCTCATATATACATATGGGATGTTTGCTTTGGTTTCAGATCGCTTTTAGCTATATATAGTTCTCCTGTTCCCTCTCCAAGTCATCCCATCTATCATGGGTTCTCTTACGGTTTCATTTCTTTAAATGGTGGTGGTGGAGGGGTGTTTTGATTTGTTAATGTAACAGCTGTATTTCATGAAGCTGTAAACTTGGGTCAAAAAGTAGAACTGAATACCCGTCAGCAAACAAATACACATGGACACCATTTCGTGGGAAAATTAATAAAACAGCCTAATGAAGCCAGGAACC
>NW_015202431.1:0-1656 GCF_001447785.1 Gekko japonicus | reverse complement strand
CATTAGCAACTAACATTAAAAGAGAGATTTTAAAAAAATTGGTAGCTTCCCTTGTTTTAAAGCTGTGTAGGAGGGGAAATTGTGCTGCTTTTCTGCCTTGTATTCCATGCATGCTTTTCCTGCCTGACTCCTAGTGTCGTTGTATTAGCTGAATGTTCTCAGTTGGATCAAAGATACTTGGCACATTTCTCACACTGCCACCTGGGAACTGGAGATCTATATAGTTAAGTTTGAGAATGTCCTGACTAAGGCAAGTGCCATCAACTGATTAATGGTGCTGACTGCACAGGCACAAAAGCATCACATCCATTCAAAACGCTGCCATTTTACAAGGATACATGTCCTAACAAGGTTGACTCTGGGACACAGAGGTACCCAAGACAGCTGCTGTGTTGAATGTTACCACTGTGCAGGCACAAAGCTACTCAAAACAGTGTTTGTTTTAAATTGAGAACGACTCTTCAATTTGATATTTTAATTTCATTTATACCCCACCTTTCTCTCCAAAGAGCTTAGGCTGAAAGAATGTGATCGGCCCAATGGTCACCCAGTGAGCTTCTATGGCACGAGTGGGTATTTGAACCTGGGTCTCCCAGAGAGTAGTCCAGCACTCTTAACCGCTATACCACACTGGCTCTTAATGTGATTGTATGAGGGGTTCAAGTCACAGGAAAATGGGTACTGCAAACATGGTTAAGTTTGATTCCTCCAAAAATGAGGTATCTCTGGACTAAACCCAAATACAATACCCAGGTTTTCTACCAGAAAAGAATTGGGGCATCATTTTGGGTGGCGGTAAGGTAGTAGTAGTAAAATTAATTGTGTAGCCATTGGCCATTACAATTTAAAACAATATACAAATTAGACAACTTACAGCACTGGAATTTGAATTAGATTAAAAATATAATAACCTTTAAAAATCTGCACATTCAGTATCTAAATTAATTTTAAATATAGATACCCATCTCCAGAAACACATGCACAGCCTTAAATATTGCCGTTTTACATTGCCACTGGTGGTAGGGAGTCCACTTCATTGTGCTTTGAAATCATACTTGATTACTTCTCAAAATTAAGGCATAGAAGTAACCACAACAAACATATATAAAGGATGCCCCTTTAAACTGTTTTTTGCAGAATACTCCTGATATTTTCCAACAGCAGCTGTAGGATGTTTTTGCCCTTCCCTGATGAGAATCTAAATGCAATATTCAGTCCTCAGCCTCTTCTGAAGCATGAGGATACAGTTGAGATCATAAGCCACAAGGCTTTGTTCACATACCTTGATAGCCACTGAAAGCTTTGTGTTGATGTGATTACTTGAGTGGTTAATGTGCAGAGGAGTCAAGCTGTGTGTATGAGCACTTGAAAAAGTTTTCTAACATAGTAACTTTATAAACTTTAAAGACAAGAACTATACACTTTTTTACTTAGCAATAAAAAATGTCTGTCATTTATTCTGGACAAATGAGAAGGCAGAATCTGCAGATTAAATAATAAAAAAAACATTTCATTTATACATAGCCAGCATATTCTGAAAAGATGCCTAGTTCTCATTGATATTGCACTTTATAGAATCAGGAACATACTGCTTTGTTGACTGCTGATACAATTATTTCCTTTTATAGCTTTATATGTGTAATGTTTCCAAGTGTG
>NW_015202430.1:0-1704 GCF_001447785.1 Gekko japonicus | reverse complement strand
CCTGTCAAGGTTTAAAATAGCAAGGAAATTAAGACTATCATGTACTGTATGCTATTACAAACTTCACTTACAAATCTGGATGTGTAATAACCTTTGAAAAGATTAGTAAGTACGTATGTGAACACATATCTTTGTGGCCTCTACTTACATAATTGTATGGATGTTGTAGGTATTTGTAATCCCTACAGTTTAATTTCCTATATGAGACAGTGTGGTTTACTAGAGCATTAATCCTGTAGAACTAGAGCATTAATCCTGTAGAGCAGTGGATCTCAAACTGTGGGTTGAGACACAAACACAGGTTGTAACTCTCACAGATGGATTGTGAGGCTAAGAAGAAGGAAGAGGATGAGCTAGGAGAAGAGGCTTTAGGTGACTCAAAGGCAAATGCTACTTCATCATGTGCAAAATTGCTATGAAACAGGCTGTTACTGAGTAATGATATATATTTATAAATTATAAATATGAAAAATACATTACAAGCTTGTTCAGAATTAACTGATGTGAGATTCCTGCATTTTATTTTGGGGAGGGAAAACTAGCTTGGGACTATTTTGCCAGTGAGTCCAAAAAGTACATCACAGAAGTACAGTCCCACTTTGAGAAGTATGAAAACCACTATTGTAGAGTATATACTTCCGGTAGATTAAGTACAACTGAATTACTACTATATTTTTGGAAAAATCTTTCTCTTTTTTTCCTTGACCTTGAGCAGGCCATAGTTCTGTCAGAGTTGTTCTCTCAAGGACAATTCTGGAAAGAGCTCTCTCAGCCCCACCTACCTCACAGGGTGTCTGTTATGGGGAGGGGAAGAGAAAGGAGTTTGTAAACCACTCTGAGACTCCCAAGTGAAGGGCGAGGTATAAATCCAATCTCTTCTTCTTACTTACTTACTTACTTACTATACCTTTATTGTCATGCCATTCTTGTGAGACAAGAAAGACCCACAATTTTGCATGCTAGATCTCCACACAAAACCAGAATTGGAAATCTCTTGAATAGTTTTAAGCCATGTGGTACTCTAATTGTCTCTATTCACCCTATCTCAAATAATGTACCTCACATGATTGTTGTGGGATATAATGGGAGAAACCTGTGATTGCTGCTCTGAGAGAAGATAAAATGTTATGGACAGGTTAAGTAACCAGCAGTGGTTGACTTCAGTGGACTTAGAAGGGTATAACTCTGTCTAGGATTGCCATTTCCTTCACTACCTGTGATGGTGTAATCTATATTACTCCAGTGATGCCTAAAACTATTCCATCTAGCTCTCAGATTCATTCCTACCAATGTTTTTTTTTAAAAAAAAATGGTATCCTATATTTGAATAATCATAGTAGATAAAAACAAACCTTCTCTTTCATATTATTTAGAGTAACTGCATGCCTTTATTGTCTACATTGCATGATAAGGATGCCCACTTCATCCTCATGGATTATATGTAGAACAATGTCAATAGTACTGTTGATACAGAGAGTCTGTCCAGCATAAAGAGACCTCAGCTCAATACTTTTCAGGAGACGCTTTACCTCTGAAATATTTTTGCCTCACTTTGCATGATAGCAACCTTCTAGGAAGAAGAGCACATGGACTTACTATATCTGAATGCTCCTTTAATGTGTCTCTGTTCAACTGGATATACCCGGCAAGACAGATGCATGACAATGGCAGACAGCAGTGTATATCTGTTTAGGGAACATCATA
>NW_015202429.1:0-1768 GCF_001447785.1 Gekko japonicus | reverse complement strand
GATCTCCAGACTGCAGGGATCAGTTCCTTCGGAAAAGTGGCCATTTTGGAGGTCAAACTTTATGGTATACTATAGATTCTAGGTGAATTCCCTCCCCAGATTCCCGCATCCGTAGGCACAGCCCCCAAATCTCCAGGAATTTCCCATGTTGGAATTGGCAGCCCTGTGATTTCCTCTCCTGGTCACCTTCAAAGCTAAAAGACCATCCAAGGGTGCATATAGGTGTACATGATTAGAGGAATCAAGCCACTATGGAGCTGGGCTCATCTTATTTTGGTCAGTCTTCACCGAAGGACTGAGCACAGGATACACTGATTCTGCTGGTTTCCAGCACATGCTTAGCACTGATTAGCTAGCCTTCGTGTTGTCAGGAACCCACTTGGTCCCTCCCCAGAGCAGTTTTTCATAACTTAGAGAAAAAAACATAATGGATGTTTTAATGCTTTAAAGTGGCGCTGAATGAGTAATTAAATCAAACACATTTGAATCAAACACCATGCTTGGTGTTAGAGCAAATAATTTTGTAAAATAAAAATAAAAATGGCTGATAGCCCAATTGAAGCATGGTGTCCAGAAGGAAATCACTGTTTGATTCAGAGGCAAAGCCGTTTATTATTATAGATGGTGAAGGAGTCCCGCTAAAGCAGGGGGAAGAAACCCTTCTTGTCTGTACATCCAACCATCCTTACCCCAAATAAGAATTTTCAGTACACACAAAACAGTCCCCGGGGTGATTTGAGGACGACCACCAAGTTTCAAACTAACTCACATGTGCAGAGTAGAGATGAACAAGAATGTGCTAGATTTAAAGTGCTGAGTCCAGCTAATTCTCATCCTTTTCCCCTTGTCCTCTCGGCAGTGAGACCTGGTACCGACTCTCAGCGGGATACGCTAAGTGGCCGTCACCCAAATCTGAGGTAATTTGCTCTCCCCTCTTATTTGCCCTTAGCAAGTGACTGGTTGACCCAGTCCCAATCAGGGGGATACACCCATCAAAGAGCGAACACATGACACGACTTTATATCCTGTCGGATCACTTCTACAGGGCTCTTTTTGTATAAAAAGCCCGGCAGGAACTCATTAGCATAATAGGCCACACCCAACAGCAGGAACTCATTAGCATATTGGGCCACACCCCTGACAGCACAGCTCATTAGCACATTAGGCCGCACCCACATGTTACCAGAAGTGTGGTCATCCAGCCACACCCACCTTTTGTTTCTTATTCTGTTTACCTTGTTGTCAAAACCCAGGGCCTTTTTTTGGAGCAGGAACTCCTTTGCATGTTAGGCCACACACCCCTAATGTAGCCAATCCAAATGAGTTCCTGCTGTTGGGTGTGGCCTGTTATGCTAATGAGTTCCCGCTGGGCGTGGCCAACTTGGGAGCCAGCCGGAACTCCATTCCTGTGCGTTCCTGCCCAAAAATAGCCCTGTCCATCTATATCGGCACTCTCCGTTCCAAGATCCTTGTGGATCGTGCATGAGAAGGGCTTTCCCACCTTTAACTGTGATGTCATCATTTGAACCCGGGGACCGTCTGCATGCAAAGCGGTGCCCGGCCACTGAGCCACGCACCTCCTCCCCGCTTTCCCCCCCTCTGCCTACTCCTGCCCCTTGATGACAATTCCAAGGACAGCAAATTCGAGTCACCGTTCTCTCTCTCTCTCTCGTTTCTTGTATTCCAGAGATGGATTCACAAAGTTTTAAAAGAGCAATACAACTACAGCATGACGACTGAAAGGTTAATTGCTAGCTTTTTTTTTTCC
>NW_015202428.1:0-1729 GCF_001447785.1 Gekko japonicus | reverse complement strand
AGAACCGCTTCCAATACTCTCATTATACCATAATTACCCTTTTATTTCTAGCTGTCCTATATATATATGAGTTCGCTATATTCATATATCTAGTATACATGTGTTCCAACTGATTGTCAAGTTCTTAATCTACGCTGTTATTCAAGTTACTCCATTTACACTTAAAGTTGTATTATGTTAAATATCTTGGTGAATATCGAAATAAAAAATTTTCAATTAAAAAAACAACAACAACAAAGGCTTGTTTGAAGAGCCTTGTGGGCTCTTCGAAAGTATCTTCTGAAGAGCTTTGTGGACTTTTTAAAAGTATCTTCTGAAGACCCACCTGGGCTTTTCTGAAGCATCTTCTGCTCCAATGAGATAAAGAAAACCCACAATTGGAGACCAGGAAACACACAAGTGGGCACCATGTTTGGGATCACTATACTATACCCCAGTGAGAAGCTTACCTCTCCAGCTTTATCCCATCTCCACAAATGCAATGTTATTCTTTTTCTGGTATTACCACCTAGTAGACACATGTATTTCTAGTCATCTGAATACTCTGTTAATGTCTTCCAAAAATGTCTTCTTCGGAACCACCCTCCCCCATGTTTTCCTAGGCTGCGATCAAACACACCTTTAGATCTGACCCGTAGCTACAAAGGGAGGTGTGATCTCACAATTGCATGTCAAATTCCTCTGGAGGGAATAGCCTCACTTCCCCTCTGAGACTCCTTTGGGTAGTGAAGGGCGGGGTATAAATCCAGTCTCCTCCTCCTCCTCCTCCTCCTCCTTCTCCTCCTCCTCCTCCTCCTTGGGCCAAGCTAAATGTGACAACTTCCTTGTGACCAATGCTCCCTCTAAGCCGTGACATCTTGTGAGCAAAAATTCTACTTTGTGAGCTTCTGGCATTAAAGTTGTGAGCGATTTGGCTGCTGCATATATTAGTTTGCTCTGGAGCCATCCTTCCTAAAAAAACTGTGAGGTAGCTCACACTAACTCAGCTTAGAAGGAAAACTGCTTGTGACCACTATGAGGATACCACTACCATCTTAAAGAGATTTTCAAGTCCCAAGCTAGTGTGTGTGGGGGAACTGTAGGCCTAATCAGGATAAGGCCTTCATAACATTTTAAAATGTCTTTAATGGGGTGACCATGAATACACAACCATGTTTAGTTTAACACTCAGAGTTGCTCAGTCCCCCTCTGTTGCCAGATCCCTGCTGGCCATTGGCAGGGGATAGGGGGTTAGGGTTGCCAGATCCAGGTTGGAAAACTCCTGGAGATTTGGGAATGGAGCCTAAGGAGAACAGGAACCTAAGTGGGCGACAGTGCCAGGCATGGAATAAGTTCTCATTGGATATGTGGCAAGGAAACCCAGTATTCACATAGATATTGGGGTGAAACCTTTAATGTATCAACATAGTCCCAAATAGGTATATGTCAGAGAAGGAGAGCTTTATTAACTGTGGGATTTCATACTCAAATTGGTTGACCTTATTACAGAATAAAGTAATTGTAAGTGTCTATAGAGTTGTAATCTGACACAGACTATACCACTAATCCATGCACTGAGAACCTTGATGAGCAACTGCCTTATATTGTGGTGGTTTACAGATAGCAAAATACCAATCAGGTACCATCACTGTGTGTGAGGGTGCAGAGGGTGCAAGAAAAAAGACCTTGACCAAATAATCTAACATATGGCACTGACCAGATGTTTAAACAGAGTTGGTCATAGATTATG
>NW_015202427.1:0-1695 GCF_001447785.1 Gekko japonicus | reverse complement strand
TAAATCTTTCCTTTTCACCTTTGTCTTCCTTCTTTCTTCTGCTATTTGTAAAGCCTCATCAGACAGCCACTTTGGTTTCTTGTGTTTCTTTTTCTTTGGGATGATGCTGTTTTGCTGCCTCCTGTACAATGTTGCGAACCTCTGTCCATAGTTCTTCAGGTACTCTGTCTATCAAATCAGGTCCCTGAAACCTATTCTTCACCTCCACTGTATATTCAGAAGGGATGTGATCTAAGTCAAACCTGAATGGCCTAGTGGTTTTCCCAATTTTCTTCAGTTTAAGATTCCTGCAGAAAGCTCTGGATTTATTTGAATATAACATTTGAACTACTCTTGAATCCCACCCCCCAGAATAAAAATTTTCCATTCATATGTTTGTGTCAAGTGCCGTTGGGTTGCTTCCAACTTGTGGCGACCCTACGAATTAATGGCCGCTAAAACTTCTTGTTGTTAACAGCCTTACTCAGGTCTTGCAGACTAAGGGCCATGGCTTCCTTTATCGAGTCAATCCATCCCATGTTGGGTCGTCCTCTTTTCTTGCTGCCTTTCACTTTGCTTAGCACTGATGTTGCCTTCTAGCACTGGTATTCCAAGGTTTACTGCCTCTGAACTTGGAGGTTCCCTATAGATACCATGGCTAGCAGCCACCAATAGACCATGAATCTGTCCAATTCCCTTTCAAATCTGTCTATGCCTAGGGCATTTGCTCTCTGGTAGCAAATTTCGCATTTTAATCACTCATTATGTAAAGAAAGTAGATGACGAGGTGGCAGACATTGCAATAAAAAAAAGGGGATATCTATAATAATCATAGCGGCGGACTATAATCGTGTTCCATTATAGAGGTGCCTTCCTGGGCTGTTAGTTCTACTCTCTTTTTAAAAATACCCTCTTGTAACATTTGCTTGTAATGTTGCCACAATTGGCATTTGGGTGTCTTTATCGTTAGATGAGAGTCCAAACATTGTTGTTAATGCGTTGGAGGCCATCTGTGTATTTTTGTTACTGTGGTGGGAGACATGCAAATCCTTTCCCTTCCTTTCTCTCTCCGTCAAATGGGGACTAGATAAAGGATGGTTGTGACAGTAACTAAAAGACAGGCTGGAAATGGCCAGGAAGTGTCTGCTAAGCAGCTTCTGGTCAAGGAGATGTTGAGGATCTCCGTTTTGCTCCTTTTGAAATGAAATGCTTTTTGCCGTCCGATTGCCGAGAGAGAGAGATACGAATCACATTTGGTAAAATAGGCTAAAATATAACATAGTCTAGCCTGATCTCATCAGATCGGAGAAGCTAAGCAAGATCAGCCCTGGTTTGTACTCAGAAAGGCAACCTCCAAGGAATACCAGGGTCCCGTGACGCAGAGGCAAGAAATGGCCAACCACCTCCGAAACACCTCTTGCCTAAAAAACAAGTCTCAGGTGAAGGTGAACGTCTATCAAAATGCAAGTGAATCCGACGAAAACCTCCGGAATGACTCTTCGTTTCGCCTCTTCATCAGAAAAATTCCTATGCTTGTCTAGTTTCATTCATACCACAGTTTGACATATCATATACAAATCTTCTCCTGGTTTTTTCTACCATAAATACATTCTTAAAACAAACGTTTCACCGGGCGTGACTTAGTTCATGATGCACAGCCATTCTCGAGTCATGCAAACGGAGGGACGTGGATTCCTTCATGGAGTCAGTCCATCT
>NW_015202426.1:0-1701 GCF_001447785.1 Gekko japonicus | reverse complement strand
TCTGACATTCTATGATTCTATGAAATAATAACAAGATGTCTCTGAACAGGCTCAGAGTGCCCAGGGGCAGCAGCTGCCCTGGGGCCCAGGCTGGGAAGGTTCCTGAATACCCACAGCCATCCCCTCCCCTAACGGGGGAAGAAGAAGAGCCTTTGGGGCTCAGCAGCTTGGCAGTTGCTGCAGTTGCCTGCCCACACCCTCTCTGGGGCTTGAGCAGGCAGGCAGCAGCCGGCTGGCTCAGTGGTGATGCAACCGCACAGCCCCATTGGGACTTGGAAACTCGCACCCATCTGGCATGGAGTGAGGGCTGTCCTTTGAGCCTGGAGTGGCTCGGTCAGAGGTGTGTGGCTAAGGTGGGGTATATCTGTGTAGCCATGCTTCAGGCCCACGTCCTGGACTTTTGACCAGGGCCGCAAAATCACCAACACTGCCCCGAGAGTATCATTGCTCTTCTCACCCAGTAACTACAGCTACTTCTGATAAATTTCAGTTAAAGGCAGGGGAGATTGCTTTGTTTTCAAGCACTTCAGCCTGGGTATTGTGCTGTTTCCCTTACATCCTGATTTGTGCACCTCTGAGGCCTGGTGTGGACAATGCAACAGGAAAAGCTGGTAGAGTACTGAAGCAGTAGAATGGATTGTATTAGTTCAGATTGCAGGTGATCACCAGTTTGAATGGTTCCTTCTATGTTAAAAACTTCTTGCAGGTAGAAAACCAGCACAGCTGAACAAGGGCTACCTGGAGGAATCATTCTCCTTGATGTGCTAGTTAACTGTTTCCAGGAGTTTTTTTTCAAGGGGAAGTATTCAGATTGACATCCCCTACATCCATTCTGAAGTGGGAGAGTCCATCCTATCCCTTCATGGTACTGAATGTGTAGGCTATCCCTAAATCCGGTTAAATATTAAAGAATCCTATTTTCTATGTCTGGGAGACTGTGGAAGGTAGCTTCATAAATTTTCATACACAAGCTGTGGGTTGAATGCAGCCTGTTTTTTTTCACTTAATCTCACCCAGTTCTCCTCATGACAGGCCCCATCCCACATATTTTTGGTATATGTGGCCCACTGAACATTTTTTAAAACTGCCAAAGGACAGAGAAGCACACATCCTCCGGTATATATAATCCTGTTTTGGTCATGGACTCCCCTGAACATTCCAACACGCTCCAAAATTAGTTTGCTCTCTGATCTGCCATTCAGAGGGTCTCCCTATCCACTGGCTGCTTTGCCTGAGTCCTGCCTCCAACATTCTAAACAGTTTGCTTTTCCTCTCCCCCCCCATAGCCTGTCAGAACACAGAGGTCATTTGCATATGTGGCCTGATTCATGATATGTGGCCAGTGGACTCTATGGCATTATACCCTACTGAGGTCCCTCCCCACCCCAAATCCTGCCCTCCCCAGGCTCTACCCCTCAAATCTACAGGTATTTCCCAACCCAGAGTTGGCAACCGTGTAATCGGCTATGGAACTACTTTCCAGACCCTTGGGACCCAGAAAACACGGCACAGGAGGAGGTGCTTTTCTACCTTAGCTGCCACTGCATAACACCCCCCCTCCCCCTCAAAAAATAAGTCAGAGGTGGAGAGAACCATATCTGTTACCATGAGGCTGTCCTCCCATTCTACCCACTTGGGGCAGCAAAAGGACTTGAGACAGCCCTGCCGTATAGCCAGGGGTCGTTTTGTAGAAAAAAAGCT
>NW_015202425.1:0-1990 GCF_001447785.1 Gekko japonicus | reverse complement strand
CTAAGACTGACCATCAGACACTGGGGGGGGGGAGCTCACCTGGGACTTGGTCTTTTGGCAGGAGGAGGCCCGCTCCAGGAACATACTACAAAAGCATTATGGCTAAGAGACTAGGTCCCCTCCTTACTCACAGTAGTGCAGTTGTGAGGGTTTTGGGGACATGCATAGAGGACATGGCTCTCCCTCTCTGGTAGTCAGGCCCCCATCTCCTTCTCATCAGGGTGGCAACCACAGCCACCAGCTTGGGTGGCAAGCACAGCTGCCAGTTTGGGCCTAAGGTCAGCCTGCTTCCAGGCTATTGGGAGAGGGTACTGCAGGACATACTGGATTTACATCAGGCTGCACCTGGCTGCCTGTTGTTAATGATGCCTTATTCAGTTCCAGGGAAGCAGTGCAAAAGAGTATGGAGTTGCAGGCTCAGCATTGTGCACTGGACTGAATCTACACGCCTAATTTGTCTGGGATGAGGACCTTGGCCACGCAGCACCTGGCTGCTGTTTGTTAACAATGCCTATTCAGTTCCATGGAGGCAGCACAAAGGAGTATGGATTCGTGGTCACAGCTCTGTGCACTGGCCACTGATTGTTAACACAGCCTTATTCAGTTCCAGGGAGGTAGCGTGAAGACGTATGGCTTTGCAGGCACAGGACTGGGCACTGAGCTGAATCTGGGCTGAATCTACATGGCCTTGTCTGAATGGGATGTGGACCTTTGGCAGGCTGTGCCTGGTTGTTGACTGTTAACAATGCCTATTCAGTCCAGGGGAACCGTACAAAGGCATATGGATTTCCAGGCACAGCATTGTGCACAGGCGGCTAATGGTTAGGTAAAGGTAAAGGTTCCCTTGCTTGAAAGCCAGTCGAATCCGACTCTAGGGTTGCGGTGGTCATCTCCGTTTCAAAGCCGAAGAGCCAGCGCTGTCCGAAGACATTTCCGTGGTCATGTGGCCAGCATGACTAAACACCAAGGCGCACGGAACGCTGTTACCTTCCCACCAAAGTGGTACCTATTTATCTACTTGCAATTTCTTGCTTTCGAACTGCTGGTTGGCAGGAGCTGGAACTAGAGACAGGAGCTCACCCCGTCTTGCGGCACCCGGGTCTTGAACTGCTGAACTACCGACCTTCCACAGCCTGCAGTTCAGCGTCTTAACCACTTGAGCCACCGCAGCGGCTAATGGTTAACACAGCCTTATTCAGTTCCAGAGAGGCAGCACAAAGGAGTACAGCATTGGTGTTGCAACTGGGTGAGTATGGCCAGGGTACTGGGGTCTGAGGGCCCTCTACTCAGAATGGCTTGATGTGCCAAGGAGAAAAGATGGCCAACGGGCTGGCCAAGAGTGTTGCGCCCATGGGGGGGCCATAGGATCTTCCATCTGGGCATTTTGCAAACCAAATGCCTAGTTCAACCATTTGGTGGGACACCCTTCTCGAACAACAACAAGCCAGCAAACCAATTTAAATTTGTGCCAAATAAAACAATCCTTTAAGGAATCCTATAGGTTGTACAAGGAAACACGGGAAGAACGGAAAACAATGGGAATGAAACACTTTGATCATTTTAAACATCCCACCCTTAGTAACCTATACAATGAGCAACCTTCCTCTGCATCAGCAATGCAATTCCCAAGAGATCGTATAAGAACACGTATGTGAAAAAAGCAAGGTTTTTCCCCCACTGTTAATAAATGCAATCTATTTTTAGCATTTGCAGATACTGCTCATAATTGGTGATCTAATTATAATTCAAACTACTGGCAGTTTTGCCCAAATTTTTGTCATAATGAAATCCATGTCAGCTTTTCCGTGACAAATTTTGATATTTGTTACTTGATTAAAAAAAACAAAAAACCTGATGGTAAGATTGTGCATGCACTTGTTTTCTCAAATATTATAGACATATTACTGTAACAGAACTGTGACCGATTTTTAATACATCTGAATATATGACAAGTATTCCACGACAAGTATGAGAAACAGTTATGAGCTGG
>NW_015202424.1:0-1830 GCF_001447785.1 Gekko japonicus | reverse complement strand
CCGACTGAAGCGCGAGCAGAACGAAATGCGGTACTTATGTTCAGTTTTATGCGCCGTTCAAAAGCCATCTCAGCCTTTGCACCTGTTTTCAGAAAGATGGCACACTAAAACACATCGCAAGGTACTAATATGAAGGTTAAAATATCGGCGTGTTTAAGGCACCATTCTGCATTTCTTCACCTGGACCCCTCCATTTCAAGAGGGGTGGGGAAGAAAAATGTCAATGACACTACAATATTTGAATTCAAGAGAGTGAAATCAGAGCAAGACTGCCTGCAAACACCATAAGCCTCTGGAAAACTACACACACACCCAATTTAAAGATGAGAGAGGAATTAGGGATGGAAAGAATTTCACCAATTCTTCCTGGAACAAAAAGACTTTCTAGGAATCCATAATATCTCACTTGAACCCTTTGTGTAACTGGGGAAAAAATAGCAACTACTTTCTTGCAGCAGGAGGCTACTTGCTATGAATTTAAGTTATTTAAGGAGTTAAAATAAGCAATGATAGATTCCTAGAGAGTCTTCTAGCAGTTCTGAAGCCCTGAGATTGTTGCCAGGTGAGAGCATAAGAGGAAACAAGACAGGTGGACTTCTGCTCTGACTGGCCACTTCCATCTACTCATGCCCCTGTAACCTACAAAGCGTCTTATTATTCAAGCCACCAGTGTGGTGTAATGTTTGAGTATCAGGCTAAGATCTGAGAAACACAGGTTCGAATCTCCACCCTGCCATGGAAGCTCTCTGGGTGACCTTGGGTCAGTCAGTCTCTCTCAAACTAACCTATTTTGCAGGGTTATTGTTGTGAAGATAAAATGGAAGAGGGGAAAACAACATTTTAGGTCCCCATGGGGGGGAAGTGGGATCTAAATACCTTAATTTTTTTTAAAAAACCCAATTCTGAAGAACAGTGCATGCACAAACCTGCTCAGACACAGAGATTCAAACACTGAACAAAAATATCAAGGCAAGAAGATCAAGGGTCCAACACACACGGAAACAATCAGTTCCAAATGTTGGAGGGAGTAACTCAGCATCCCTGGGGGCACTATATCAAGGGTGTGCGAGTGTTGCCTCCTTGAATGAGATGTCTCTCTCTTTGTATTAACCTGGGCTCTTCCCTCTGACGGTCTCCCCCCATTTTAAATGCTCTGGGGGAGAAGCAAGGGATATGTGCCTGCACTCCAAGCTGCAGATTTGCGGCTTAAGAACATAAGAACATACGAAGATAAGAGACGCCAATGTTGGATCAGGCCAATGGCCCATCCAGTCCAGCACTCTGTCACACAGTAGGCAAAAATACCAGGTGCCATCAGGAGGTCCAGCAGTGGGGCCAGGACACTAGAAGCCCTCCAACTGTTGCCCATCCCCAAGCACCAAGAATACAGAGCATCACTTGCCCCAGACTGAGAGTTCCTACCTATACCTTGTGGCTAAATAGCCACTGATGGACCTCTGCTCCATATGCTTATCTAATTCCCTCTTGAAGCCATCCATGCTTGTAGCTACCACCACCTCCTGCGCCGTTCACCACCACCACCACCACTCTTTGGGTGAAGAAGGACTTCCTTTTATCTCTTCTAAACCGACTGCTCAGCAATTTCATGGAGTGCCCGTGAGTTCTTGTATTGTGAGAAAGGGAGAAAAGGACTTCTTTCTCTACCTGCTCTATCCCATGCATAACCTTGTAAACCTCAATCATGTCACCCCTCAGCCGTCGTTTCTCCAAGCGAAAGAGCCCCAAGTGTTTAAACCTTTCTTCATAGGGAAAGTGTTCCAACCCTTTTGTCATTGTCATTGGCGTGCAGGTGCATGTGGCCACCCCTGC
>NW_015202423.1:0-1659 GCF_001447785.1 Gekko japonicus | reverse complement strand
CGTAAGAATTTCACAAATTGTAATAAAAAGTCATTTATTTGATAAGATGTCCTTGTGATCTCCTTTACATAGGTAGTAGTAAAAGGGTAATAAAAACTAGAATCCTTGAGCATAAATCTAGAATTAAAAATAAAGTGCTAGATGCACCTTTGGTTTTGCATCATATAGAGAAATAGCACACACCTGATTATTTGAGATTTTGCATTTTATATACATTTATTCCACATCCTTTCAATCATGTGTACTGCTCTAGGATATTGCTACAACAGGAGGCATGTTTAATATATAGGTTTCAGACTTTAGAACCACAAGAATTAAATCCGAATATAGATTATTCTTGTTTTATTTAGTTTAGTATATATGCTGTACCTTTAAATGAATCTGTATAATTGTTAGATGTGCCTTTAAGAGAATTATACCTGTTGAAATGATTATGTACACCTGCAGGGATGATCTAATGGTTTATGATTTAAATGACCTTTTTGTAGTTATGAGTTTTGAGAACACTTTATCCTTATTGGAATGAGAAGATTTTCGTATGAAGTTTCTGAGGTTTGCGTTCCGCTATAAATGTCATGTTGCTGGGTTAAGTCAATGTATTAAAATAATTTTGGTGAGAATTAACTATATGTTGAGGTCATTCTTTCATCCCTGCGATTAAGAACAATTAGGAACAATTTATAGTATTTGCATTTTTGTATCTGGTTGGTGAAATTTACAGCAGGACAACTCAAAAACTGGATACAACTCAAAGACTGGATTTGAAAGGGGAAATTCTTGAAAAAGATTTTTGAAAGAGATTTCAGCCTGGCATCTCTTGGATCAAGATTGGGAGTTTGTTCAAAGAAGCAAGCTCAGGGATATCTATCTGGATATTATGGACTTAGGCTGTGGTCACACGGCAAGGTAATTGCACCTTGTTCCCGCTTTAATTTAAATGGGAATTTTTTTTGGGTTGGGATGTCTCCACCATCCCTCAAGAGCCATCCCTCTCACCGGCTGCTGCTTCTTGCTCACGGCGTTCCCGCTGCTGCGCTCCCAGAACTCCGTGCTGACACCCCCTCTCCACCTGGGCTGAGTGGTAGTGTGTGTCCTTGTGGCTGCTGTGCCCGGAGGCAGCCTGGCTGTCCCCCTCGCCCTCATCCCTGTCCAGCGGCGGTGGGGCCATCCTTGCTGTTGGCCAAGTCGCCGCCGACCTAGCGCTCCTTCTTGTGGCACTTCTGGGCGGCCAGGAGATTGAGACCCAGCAGGGAGGCATGTGGTGCAGGCCGCTTGAAGAAGTGCTGCTCGGCCGCCAGGCCGCTCCTCAAAAACTCATTGTACAAAAAGAGCGGTCAGACAGCCCTAATCAAAGCGTAAGTGACAGGAAAACACTCGGTTTTCCCGGGGGCAGGAAAAACAGGGAACATTGCGGGAGTGAGCCTGCTTCGGCACGGGAGGCGGATTGGCACATCTGAACAGAAAATTAAAATGCGAGAGGGAACAGCAGCAAACTCCAATCAAAAGTACCATGTGACCGCACCCTTACTAATTTTGAGGTTTTTTTGAGTATATATATTCTTTTTTTCTTGAAAAACAATTCATTCGGATATAATAAAAAATCCAACACATATCAAACTTTAAATTGTTCTACATCCTTTTCCTCCTTAACCCCCCCCC
>NW_015202422.1:0-1696 GCF_001447785.1 Gekko japonicus | reverse complement strand
CCAAAGATGCAACAGCAATACAGCTGCTCGAGACACCGGTCATAATTGCAAATTTAAATCACAACTGAGAAATTAAATCATATTTGTCATTTATTTCCTCGGTTGATTTCTCTTTAAGAAAAACTCTTGGGTTTCCAAAAGCTGTATTAAAAAGAAAGAAAAAATATCTGGCCACATCGGCTGCCACTTTGGCAACCTCATATGCTGGAGAATTGGACCACCCAAACTCTCCAGAGCTCTCTCGTTGGATATATGCTGTACCTCCTGATGCTTCTCACAGTTTGGGAAACTAGACAATGCACAGTGATCAATTCTCAATTTTTGCCAGCTTGTCCCAAAACCGATAAGAGATTGGTTTTGGATTATTTTGCTAAACTGGTCTCTCTTTCACGGCCTGTCCCCTTCTCCTGTTGCAGATGAAGAATTATGCATGCCAGTTCTCCCCACCAGTAATAGCACTAAAGCCAGACTAGCCTCCTTCCCCACAAATCCCCATCAGAAGAAACACTGACAGATGGTTGTGGTCAGAAATGGGCAAGTTTCCCTTCCAAATTGGGCATCTCATGGGGGCTTCTGTGGGTCTTGCCACCTGCGAAGCCACAGCAGTTCCCAAAGGTACCCTCTTCCCCTCTTGAAAGAGTTGCTATGCATAAATCCTGTGATATATTTTCACTGTTTTCAAGATCAGTCCTTTCAGAGTTCAGAAGAAGGCAGATGTGCTCCTGGTGTGCTTGGCCAATCTCACATCTGAACTGGACCCAGTCTTGTCAGGGCAGGTAGTCACGATCTGGTGCTTCCCTGGCCATTCCCCTACAGGCCGAAGTGAAAAATATCATTCCTATGTGTCCAGTGCTTTATGGGCATATAACAAATAGATTTGGAAAAATTGGGCTGCACCCAGCAATGTGCCAACAGAATGATAGGTAGAAAAAGGCCAGATATTATGGGCTTTGTGTGATAACAAACGAGTCACCTACCATCTGGCATTATATCTTTTTGTTCTACTGGCAGGTAACAAAAGGACCACAATACTAGGCTCTTCTTCACTGTCATTTTTGTCACTCATTTGTCCCTGTTGCTTCAGGGTTCCCCCCCCCCAAAAAAATGTGTTTTGTTCTCTCTAGTAATTCCAGAGGATGTGGGAAAGTGGTGTGGGGGGAACCCCAAAGCAATAGGGACAGGCAAGTGAAAAAATGACAATGCAGAAAAACCCACCCTCACAAATCCTAATTCCATTTTGCAATGTAACACGGAGGAAGCTGTGCTTACTTTACTTTATGATTGTGGTGAGGTGCTGTCAAGGAACCTCACTGATGCTGGCCCAATTCTACAACTAGCAAGTGTAGAGAAATTAGGGGAAGGAATTAAAGGTGAGAAGTAGGTCTCAAGGGCCTGTTTCTTATCTGCTCTCACAAAGAGTGACAAAAAAGATGTTTTCAAGCAAAATGGCAGAAGGAGACCACCCATCACTCCTAAGAGGCCTTGAGAGACATAACTCATTTAAGTAAGCAAATGTTACAGCCATTATTAACCGAGAGAGGGTCAGATTTGACAAGATGTGAGGAAACCCGTCTTCAGAGTTCTAACAGTGGTGTTGTGGTGGTTAGAGTATCAGACTTGGATCTGGGAGACCCAAGTTCAAATAAGGGTTCCCAACCAACCTCTGTATTGAGAAATCCCTTTCACTAAACTTCTG
>NW_015202421.1:0-1806 GCF_001447785.1 Gekko japonicus | reverse complement strand
ACCAACAGAGAATTATTATATAAAGAGATGCTATTAAAATGGTTAGGTATGTGCAAGAGTGGTACAAGTGATCAGGCCTCCCAGATTTGGAGAACAGATTCTTCTTCACCAGAGGCAATTAGAATTCAAGAAGTGGAATTCAGACAATGTGTTCTGAAACTTGAAAACTTTGAATTAAACACACAGTGCCATTTAAAATAATAAAAACCAACTATAGGGTAAATTATCCTTACCTGGATGGCTCAGGCTAGCCTGATTCCATCAGATCTCACAAGCTAAGCAGGGTCAGCCCTGGCCAGTATTTGGAAGGAAGACCTTTAAGGAATTCCAGGGTCGTGCTGCGGAGGTAGGCAATGGTAAGCCACCCCTGAACATTTTTTGACTTGAAAACCCCACTAAGTTGCCATATGTCAGCTGTGACTTGATTGCAAAAGAGGGGATAAAAATTGAATTGTGATACCAGCATGGGGAAGTGTTTAGAGTCCAAAGACTAAGATCTGGTTCAAATCCCCAGTCTGCCACAGAAATATTCCGGGGTGACCTAGGGCCAACTCTCAGCCTAACCTACCTCACAGGGTTGTTGTGAGCAGTGTTCCCTCTAAGCTGAGTTAGTGTGAGCTAGCTCACAGTTTTTTCGCCTCCGGCTCACGCATTTATGTCTTAGCTCAGGAAGGATGGCTCCAGAGCAAACTACTTTATGCAGCAGCCGAAGAAGGTTGAATTCGATTTTAGTGCAGAATTGCTTGGAGGACACCACAGTGAACATGAATCAAAAGGAGAGTGCAGAAAGAGCCTTGGTGAGAAAAGGAGACTCAGCAGAAACCTCATTGCCACTGGAGGGCACTGGAGTGCCAACAATAATATTGCAGAAAAAGGTCTTGTTCAGGAGAACAATTGGGGAGGAGGGAAGATTCATTATACATTTTAAAGAGTAACAATGCACAAGGTTTATCTGGATTGAGGGCACTGAAAAAGGCACTGAAACGGGAGACGGACGTTTGATTAGCCTCTTAATAGGCCTGAAAATTGTGATTTGTTGTTGTTGTGATGCTGTATAGTAAATTCAGGAGCCAACCCCACAAAAGCAGGGTTGCTCCCTCATTGATTAACTACATTTGCTTTCAGCTGATGAATTCGCCCATCAGATTAAGATTAGATAGCCTGGTCTCCCCTTCTTCCCCTTGTCTATGCAGAACTCAAGATTCTCTGCCTCCTCGGTAGGGCTGTGTCAGACTCGGTACCTCCCACAGAGACGGTTCTCAAGACTGCCACCTCTCGAAGAGAACTCCACACACCAGCCCTCTGATCAACAGGGCTCTGGGCCTCCGTTTCTCTTGGAACAGAGGCCATGATGCGATGGGAGGTGCTGCTGGGTGTCTCTGTGGGCCTCCAGCTCTTGGCAGGTAGGAATATCTCTGGGTTTGGGAATCCCAAGGCAGGGCATGTCCACCTAAGGCTTCCGTAGTGATCAGAAGGATGGGGGGGGAGGGAAATCACAAGGAACCGAACATTCTGATTGGAAGAGAGACTTGCTAAGACAGCCATCTGTGAAGTAGGAGCCGCGTACTGCAGGTAGTGGAAACTGCAGATAAGGAGATGGAATGGTGCTTTGCTAAAAGGGAGGAGTTGGGAGGGAAAGATCTAGTAAAGGATTGGTGTGGACAGAGGAGATGGGTAATGTTCCAAATGGGGAAAACCCAATTTTGTATTGAGTGGAGGGATTGTGGGTTTGATACCCAGGGCCAGGTTGTGCCCAGCCCCCCCCCCTTTATATGAGTATTGAATGGCTGCCATTCATTCCTGTGG
>NW_015202420.1:0-1273 GCF_001447785.1 Gekko japonicus | reverse complement strand
GGTTCCACCTGGAGGCTGGTATCCCTACACAACAGTCAGGTGCCATGTTGGAACTCGCTGCCTTCGACAAGCCTTTTTCCCATGAGTGAGGGTTCTATGGTGTATGGTTCCTTATGACTCTAAGGCCACGTATCTGGTTGAAATAGCATTAAATTCCATTTTGTCTTTTCCCTTGGCCAAAGAGGTGTTGGGGGTGACTGCTCCTGGTTGTTTTATTCACTGAATAAAGGGGGGGGGCTCATTCAGGGGTAGTGTTGCCAGTCTCCAGGGGGAGGGGGGCCGGAACTGATCTCTGGACTACTGGAGAAAATGGCTTCTTTGGAGGGCGGACGCTAAGATATTCTACCCTGCTGAGGATGTCCCTCCCCTCCCCAAAACTCTCCCTCTCCTCAGGCTCCACCACCAAAACTCCAGGAATTTCCCAACCCAAAGTTCGGGTTGCTAGGTCCCTCCAGCAATCAGTGTGGGGCCAGGGAATTTACCACATGGTGGGGGCTCGTGCTGCTGGTGATATGCTGATGTCACTTCCTGTACACTGGAAGTGACGTCTGTGCATCACTGGCAAAGCTGGCAATGCTCTGGGAGTTGGGCAAAATTCTATGGTTTAACCATAGAGTTTTGCCCAAATACCAGAGTGTCCTGACCTTGGCATCCCCCAGCAATGCACTGACATCAGTAGTGAATTTGCATGTCCAGGGACTGCTGACATCCCCCTTTTTAGCGGCATTCCCCCCACAGCCAGCTGAGTAGCTGTGGGGAAGAGTGAAGGGAGCAGGCCGTCCTTCTTGGAGTCGGCGGCCCAGCTCGGGGAGTGATTATGTGTACTTTTGTCATTCTCTTCATGATCGGTTTCCCAAAATCCGGCCACTGAGGCTCTAATTGGAAAGGCGAGACCATAAAAGGGGGTGAAGAAAGAGAGACTTCCTAAACCCTTTCCCCTCAGGCCCATCTAAAATTACTCTCAACAATTTCCTTTCACCTTACTGGGTGACTAATGGGGGTACTCATGAATTTCCCTCAGCAGCAGTAAAAACAGCTTGAGGGAAACGGCCTGAGGGGAAAGGTTAAGGTACCTCCTCTCCTTCCCCCCCCACCAAGCCCCTTCAAATTGCAGCCTCCACAGCTGGATTTTGTAGAGACAAATCGGTCCTTTTACAGACAGAGGGAACAACGCATAATGGGTCATTCCCCCACTTGTTGTGGGTATGGGAATGTTTCAAGAACATAAGAGCATCTTTTTTTCCTCTCCTCTCTGCGGTGTTGGAGATTTCTT
>NW_015202419.1:0-1715 GCF_001447785.1 Gekko japonicus | reverse complement strand
ATATTTTAAAGACTGGAACAAAACTGAACTGGACATTCTTAAAGGCAGGGCAATGAGTTGGTGACATCACAGGTACTAGCCATTTGACATCCTACCCAGATTATTTTTTTCTTCTAGAAACTCAATCATCCTACTGGAGAGCCAGCATGGTGTAGTGGTTAGAGTGTGGGGCTAGGATGTGGGAGACCCAGGTTTGAATCTCCACTCTGCCCTGGAAACGTATTGGGTGACCTTGGGCGAGTCACACACTCTCAGCCTAACCTACCTCACAGGATTTTTGTGAGGATAAACAGAGAACACGAGAACAACGTAAGCTGCTTTGGTCCCCAGTAGGGAGAAAGGTGGGATATAAATAAAGCAAATAAAAACAAAACAAAATAAAAAGGTATGTTTGTCACTGGACGCCATGAGGATGCTTCCAATCCACACCTTTCCTATTATTCGTAAATACTTCCTTTGGGTCCATCCAGTTGCTTTCTCCCACTTCCTGCCCCGTGCTCCTATCGCTAGGGGGGAGTAACCACCTGGCGGTGCCCTTAAAAGGACTCGCCGTGCCAATGAATCCTGGCCTCACTGACCTTCTGATATCCTTTTCAAAACTTCAGTTCTGAAGCAAAGCACTTCCCAGAGGAAGTCTGCAATCAAATTGCTGAGTAGAACTGAAACGCATGAGGCTTTTTATATTCATGAATCAAATTCAGGAATTCATTTCCTTTGATGAATGCCCACATTTTGAATCTGGGAACCTTTGAGAACCTCCACAGACTCCAGCAGGCGTCAAATAATCCGTTGATTTACAGTTTGTGAACTCACTCTTTGTAATTTGTTATTTCTCTATTTATATGCTGCGCGGCCGACAACCCGCTTGCTTCGGCATTCGAAGGAACAATCTCCAAAAAGGTGAAAATCACAAAAAAAATTACAGTTGCAGTGGATGAACCTGCAGCCAAGAATTAATGAACGCGGCAAGGGAAACTGGCTAAAGTCACGGAGTTCATTCAGCACTTCCATTCTTTCTAACATTTCAGCAGTGAGGTTAATTAGATAGGTACCTGGGGCAGATTCACATGGCCAGCTTCCTTCTTTGTGGTATCCAAATAGCATTACACAATATAACTTTATTTCCTCTGTTTGCCATATAATTAGCTGATCCCATTGCATGGAAAAACAGAGTGTGGCCATGCATTGTTGTTAGGGTTGTTGCCAGCTCTGGGTTGGGAAATACCTGGAAATTTTGGAAGTGGAGCCCGAGGAGGGCAAGATTTGGGGAGGACAGGGGCTTCAGTGGGGTACAATGCCATAGAACCCACCTTCCAAAGCAGCCATTTCCTCCAGGTGAACTGATCTCAACTGTAACCCCAGGAGATCTCCAGCAACCACCTGGAGGTTGGCAACTCTAACTGTTGTAACTATGTTTTCACTACAGTGGGGTTCCCCAAGTGGTGCCCGTGGGCACCAAGGCACCCACCAACACCTATCCTGGCACCCGCCAAGTGTTTTTAGAGAGTGGGTGGGACCAGATGGGGCTTCTGCTGAGCAGGGCTTTGGATTGGCCACTGGAGATCTGATTGGCTGTGCTGATTAAAATCGTGTTGCTTTGGTGGCAGCTAGAACCACAGTGGTGTTTTTATTCTCTCTGTTAATCCTTCCTCATCTATTTCTTAAAATTACTCCTCCTGTCCCCTACACTGGGAGTGTGTGTGTGTGTGTGTGTG
>NW_015202418.1:0-1794 GCF_001447785.1 Gekko japonicus | reverse complement strand
ACATAATAGGATCCTATTTACAATATGCTGTATACAGCAGTATAGACAACAGTCCCACCCAGTTTGGTGTAGTGGTTAAGTGCGCGGACTCTAATCTGGGAGAGTCAGGTTTGTTTCCCCACTCCTCCACTCGCACCTGCTGGATGACCTTGGGCAAGCCATATTTATAACAAGAGCTGTTCTTGAAAAAAGAGCAGTTTCTGTCAAGAGCTCTCTCAGCCCCACCTACCTCGCAGGGTGTCTGTTGTGGGGAGGGGAAGGGAAAGGAGTTTGTAAGCCACTCTGAGACACCTTTGGGTAGTGAAGGGCGGGGTATAAATCCAATCTCTTCTCCTTCTTCTTCTTGTCCAAGTAAGTTTGTGAACCATTTTGTACAGTGCAATCTTATTACCTGCACACACAAACACTCTTTAATAGTTCAGTCCTGCAGTTTGTGGAAGACCAGGAGAATGGGAGCTTTCCTGACCTCCTTGACCAGGCCATCCCGCAAGGTGGGAGCCACAATAGAGAAAGCATGTGTATGGGCAGTTGTCAATTTCCCCCATTTACAGGTTGGCACCTGCAGAAGACCCTGCTCCGATGAGCAAAGCTGTCATGGTGGAGCATAGGGGGAGAGGCCGTCTCGCAGATAAGATGAGCCAAGGCCATGAAGGGCTTTGTATGTGATAGCTGATACCTTAAACTGAGCTTACTAACAAATGGGCAGGTGTGTGATTCAGCATTCTGAAATGAATTTATACTAACCTTTAGCTGCAGTGGTTTTATATTGTAACATGGATATAGTGCAGTCTAAATGGATGCTTTCACTTCCGCTCCCAGGAGGTAATTTTGTGGCTTATTTGTGATTTAAGACAGCCAATGGTTACGGCTCAGCTACCTGAGAAGCTGGGAGATGCAGGAACAGATTTTCCCCTACAGTTTTCCCAAGTCAAATAGTGGTTTTGTGGGACTCTGCTTTGGACTGAGGCTGTGACACGGGGGGTTCAGTTCACCTCTTTCAGGGAGTCCATTCCACGGAGCCAGAGTGACAGTGGAAGAGGCCCGGGCTCTGGTCATGCCAGACTGGCCTCCCTAAGCGGTGGGATAGCCAATAGATGGCCACCTGGTGACTGTAGTCGGTGCAGAGGGGCATATGGAAGAAGACGATCATTTAAATTTCAAGTCATGAAGGGCTTTAAAACTAGTATCTTGAATTGAACTCAGAAACACACTGGCAGCCAATGTAGCTGTTTAAAAATGGGTAACATATGTCCACAGCAACTAGTCCCTGAGAGTAGTCGGGCTGCTGCATTCTGGTCCAGTTGTAGTTTCTGGGTTGTCTTCAGGGGCAGCCTCATGTATTATTATTATTACTTTATGTTATTTTATTGTTATTATTAATGAATCACCCCATCCGGGTGATGTACATAATGTTAAAAACAGTCAACAAGTAAAACAACCGAACATATTAAATTACATTGAAACAAACAGTGAATAGTATCTTAGAGTTAATTATTCCCCTGTTACAGACTGCTGGCCATTTTGCGGGCAGGGCGGAAGAGGTCAAAATGAGGATGGAAAACTGAGGAGGGTGCCAGCACAGGTAAAAACCATCGCTGTCCTCAACCAAAAGCCTGGTGGAACATCTCTGCCTTGCAGGCCCTGCAGAACTGCATAAGGTCCCGCAGAGCCCTGATTGAAATTTAGCAGAGAGTTCCACCAGGCTGGGGCTAGGACTGAAAATGTCCTGGCCCTGGTCGAAGACAGCCAGACATCCTTAGAGCCAGGGTTCACCAGCGTGTTGTTGTCCAAGGA
>NW_015202417.1:0-1721 GCF_001447785.1 Gekko japonicus | reverse complement strand
GGGGAGACCCATCAAAAGCCTAGCCGCTGAATTCTTCACTTGCTGCAGCTTCTGGATTTGTGACAAGGGCAGCCCCATGTAGAGAGCGTTACAGTAGTCTAATCTCGAGGTGACTATTGCGTGGATCACCGTTGCTAAATCATTGCATTCGAGGAAGGGAACCAGCTGCCTGATCAGCCAAAGATGGTAAATGCCGACTTGGCGGTGGCTGCTACCTGGGCCTCCATTGTTAAGGAGACATCCAGGAGCACTCCCAAACTCCTAACCTCCAGCGCTGACACCAGTGGTGCCCCATTGAAGGTTGGGAGTGGGATCCCTACCCTTGGACTGCCTTGACTCAAGCACAGGACCTCCATCTTCATCGGAATCAATTTCAATCGGCTCAGTCTGAGCCAACCAGCCACAGCTTGTAACGCCCGGTCCAGATCTTCTGGTCTGGAGCCAGACTGACCGCCCAACATCAGATAGAGCTGGGTGTCATCCGCATACTGGTGACATCCCAGCCCATAACTCCAGGCAATCTGGGCAAGGGGGCACATGTAGATGCTGAATAACATCAGGGAAAGCACCGTCCCTAGAGGCACTCCATACTCTAGTGGGTACCTCTGGGACAGCTGTTTTGTGGCACTTTCAAAACCAACTATTGTATTGTGGCATCACCTTTCCAACCTGAGGCATTCACTTTCTATCAACCATTTCTATCAAATGTTTTGATTTCATTCATATCCCCTTTTTGGTCAGCTAATAACTTGACAGAGTAATGATATGTGAAGCTGTACCCCAAAGTGATTTATAGTTTACCTCATAAAGTCCGTTTATGCGTGGATTGCTCACTGCTGAGTATCCCAGCAGTCAAGCTTTTCAGCGTGACTTTGGATCTCTGTTTCCTGGCCGTTTGCATCACTGTTTTTTCTCCAGTGTATTTACTCAATATTCTGTGTATTTATTCTGCAGCTATACCCAAAATCCATTTTTTTTTTCTTAACTGGGGTGGGAACGACACTGATGACATGTGAGGGATTCTGTCCAAAGCCTTTAAATTGTTTTTTAAAGTTATGCAATTGGCCTACAGCAGCTGCACAGTGGCCCCAAGGAAGTGGCTTCCATTTCAATCCTCCTGGCTCAGTTCCTTGAAGCAGGCAAAGTTGATACATGCATCCTGAAACAGGCTAAACTATTTGTGAAATGGACTCGTTTGGCTAGAGGTAGTGTGTGTGTCTGCAGTTACTTTTGAGAGATGAGTGCCCTTGGGAGGAGAAGGCAGGTGGGAGGGAGGGAGAAGCCAGGTGTTGATTGCACTGGTGGCACCCCCTCCGCCCAGCATGCGAACGACTGGCCGCGCCTGTCCCCCTCACCAGCCCTGTGGCAGGACCCTGCATGCGACTTGCTATACGAGTCTGGTGTTAGTCTCACGCAGTTTGTAAAATAAATAAATAAATAAACAACGGGGGGGGGGAGTGTTGATCTTTCCATATCCGCTAAATCAGACCAGATCTCTCTGCCCTGCTTTAATTCATTCCCAAAATGGTGGAAATAAGCTTTTCCCAGTACTGGGCTTTTGCTTGTCAGAAGCATTTTCAAAATGCTCCGTGGCAACCAAAAGAGATTGCAGTCAAATCTCCCCTGATTTCTGTTCCCTTTTTTTTCTCTCTCTCTCTGGTTCTGATTTTTTTTCACCCCTTTGCTAATTTTTTTTTTTTTTGCAAATAGTTTTTTATTAA
>NW_015202416.1:0-1725 GCF_001447785.1 Gekko japonicus | reverse complement strand
TCCCACTCATAGTCAGGTATAGAATCGTATGTACTAACAAGTGCTGCAAACTTGATTCCAGAGCTATGTCAACATTGGCGGCTGCTGTATGAAAGGGGCCTGTAAATGAAGCTGACATAATGAAAGGGAGGATTCGTTCACATTATCACTTCCTCTTAGGTAATTCCAACTTCTTTACACAGCTCTGATTATTTCTCCCCCCTCCAAAAAAAAAAAAAAGCCTTGTCAAATGTATACTATATTCAAACAAGGTAAATCTGACTGTTGAACATATTCAATACAAAATTCTCAGCATTCCCACCAGCTGCATGCTAATCTATCTGTACAGTTTAATCCTACCCTTCTTCCTGGAAGATCAAAGTGGCATATATGGCTTTCTCCTGACACATTTTACCCTCACGACAACCCTGTGGGAGAAGCCAGGCTTAAAGAGATGGACTGGTCGAAGCAACAGGGTAAGTCAGGATTTGAACCTGACCACGGCACAAAAGAGACTCTAGCTGCATGCACGTGTAAAACATATCAGAAAACGACTAAAGGCTGAACTATACAAGGTGATTGGGGCTCTGGCTACTCAAATCCAGCTATAAGGTAGAGGGCCACTATGGACCAGTGCTTGGAAGAGGCAACTTAATTCTTCCCCCCATGTCATTTTATGAGTTAAAAATAGCTCCTTCCTCAGCCTAAATTCACATGAAGTGGCCTTCTGCTGAGTCAAGTCCTCAATCTATCAAAATCCCTAGTCTATTCTGAGTTGCCTTGGCTCTTTGGGGTCTCAGGTGGAGGTCTTTCACATTATCTACTACCTAGTCTTTTTACTGGAGATCCTAGGAATTGAATTCTGCTCACTGAACAGATGCTCTGCCACTAAACAATGGCTCCAAGTAGGGGAAATCAGACAGGTTCCCCTCATATCTTTTTGTTTTTCTTGTTGTTGTTTTCATTTCCAGGGCTTAAAGAGGCAGGAAGGGAACATATTGTCAGTGGAGGATATGACATCATGGGAAGAATTAAAACCCACTTCCCTAGCAACATGGCCTCAATCTGTTTCAGACAAAATTGTATTGCTAGAATTCCTGTCACCAAATGTTGGTCACATTGTTTACTTTGGTCTTCTGCTGTCCTAATCTTAGTGCACATAGCATATTTTACAAATTAAGTAGATTGTTACCTTTAGACAGAGCTTTCTGAGATTTGTTGTTTTTTTTGTGGCCAGGTTGCCATCATCACAGCAGATTTATCTTTAGTTTTTCCCCCTTCTAAATCTGTTTTTTTCTTCAAGGTTTATGCCCCACAGTATACAAACATAGTATTCTAGTATGTGTTTTTAACCTCATAACAGGCCATGGTAGAATTTAGCCTGATAAAGCATCATGACTACAAAATGTGGGTGAATTACAGAGTTCATTTCAGAGAAATAGAAATTCTTTCAGAATTACCTACAAACACCATTAAGATTTACTCAGTCCATTATATACCATATCATATTCCCATAGTGTCAATGTCTAAACAATAACTGAACATCCAGTGGGGAAATGCACAGGTATTCTCCCTGCTCTTGGGAATTACAGAGGCAAACATTTCAGAGGGAATATTTTCATTTGCCACCAACCATTATATATTTATTAGAAAATATTTATGTGCCATCTTTCTGCACTGAGCTGTTTATTCGGTATCTGGGTGTGTATTTCATAACAGGATATCTCTCCCTTATAATAAAAGAGT
>NW_015202415.1:0-1676 GCF_001447785.1 Gekko japonicus | reverse complement strand
GGCCCTCCAGAGGATCTGGTTGGCTACTACGTGAGACAAGATACTGGCCTAGATGGACCACATGACAGATCCAGCAGGACTCTTCTGATGTTCTTATGTTCTTATCCAAATCGTGTCTTTGTAGCTGTTTCTCCTTTTATTCGCAGGTTAATGATCGTGTTGCACAAAGATTAAGTAGTTGATGGTCTACTGCCATTCTACAAACCTCCCCTGCTGGCCGCTCAGTGGTTGGCACACAGGACTGCCAGAGACATGGGGATGCCACCTAAAATGGTCAAGACCTTCTCAGATAGCTTTAAGGGGATGAAGAAAAAACTTAGACTACTACGGCCTCTGTTGTGGAGGGGGAAATGTGTACCAGGGAAAATATTTACTTCCCAGTCGTTCATCATTTAAGAAGTTCCTCAGTGGGACAGGCTTCTTCAGAAGGTGATGGGCTCTCCTCCTTTGGCAGTTTTCAAGCAGGGGCTAGGTGGCCATCGGACAGCAATGCTGATTGTGTGAACTTGGGCAGATCAGGAGAGGGAAGGCAGGAAGGGTTGCCTCAGGGCTTAGTCCTCGTGGCCCTTTCTTACACACCCAGGGAAAGGCTGGTCACCAAGTTGGGGTCAGGAAGCAAGTTTTCTCCAGGCCAGTTCGGCTGGGGATCTTGGAGGGTTTTTGCCATCTTCTGGGCATGGAACAGTGGTCACTGGGGGGGAAGGCATTTGTGAATTTCCTGCATTGTGCAGGGGGGTGGACTAGGTGACCCTGGAGGTCCCATCCAACTCCATGATTCTACCTACCTACCTACCTATCTATCTTTCTCAGGCTTCCTGGGGAGATGGTGGGCTCTCCTTCTTTGGAGGTTTTCAAACAGGAGCTAGGTGGCCATCTGACAGCAGTGCAAATTCTGTGAACTCAGGCAGACCATGATAGGGAGGGCAGGAAGGGTTGCCTCGGTGCTTAGTTCTTGTGGCCCTTTCTCACACGCCCAGGGAAATGCCAACCGCCACTTTGGGGTCAGGAAGCCATTGTTCTCCAGGCCAGTTTGGCCGGAGATCCTGGAGGTTTGTTGTTGATTTTTTGCCATCTTGTGGGGATGGAACAGGGGTCACTGGGGGTGGGGGGGGAGGTAGTTGCGAATTCTCTGCGTCGTGCTCGGGGTGGGACTAGATGACCCTGGAGGTCCCTTCCGACTCTATGAGTCTGTGAATCCACTTTGTGATTATTCACAGGCCCTCTGCTCATAGATGGCGATGGTAAGTCTACATCAAAGCACAACACACGCACACACTTTGAAAGGCCTTTTTCTTGTTCCCGGCGCTGCAAGACCCGCTCCAGCATAACCCCTCTGTCTTTCCGCCAGCGCTACAGCTGGCTGCCGATTTTCACTTGGCAGGCAAAACACCCAGATGTCTCAAAAGCCAGGAGGAATCTCTTTGCGAGGCTCCTCGACTTGGCGATGCATTTTTCCTTGTCTCTTTCACAGCAGGGCCGCCTCACGTCGCCCAGGTTGGGGGCCATATGGGGGCAGGATTCCATTTTTACATGCTGACGGCACAGAAATGGGGGTTTCCTAACGCGCAGTTCTCCACAAAAGGTGCCGTTCTCAAACAAGAAGTGTGTGCAGTTCTGAGGGGGCAGGTAAAAGGAGGAAGGAAGGGAGGGAGGGGGAGGGGGAGGAGGAGGAGGAG
>NW_015202414.1:0-1765 GCF_001447785.1 Gekko japonicus | reverse complement strand
TGGGGCACAAGCTGCCTGACGGTCAGGAGTTCCCAGTGGCCTACTACTCCCAAACCTGGTCAGCAGCTGAGCGCAATTAGGTGCAAATCGATAAAGAGGCGCTTGCAATGGTGGCCGGGGTGAAAAATTTTCACCACTACCTCTACGGCTGGCCTTTCACAGTCTTAACAGACCACAAGCCTCTCCTCACAAGCCTCTCCTGGGTCTGCTCGCCCCGGACCGCCAGACCCCCAGATGACCTCGCCGAGAGTGATCCGGTGGTCCGTCTTCCTGGCGGGCTACAACTACTCGCTCCTCCACCGGCCCAGGAAAGCTATGGGGCACGCCGATGCCTTGAGCCGCCTACCTCTGCCCACAACAGATCTGGACCCAGCTCCAGGCCACCAGATCGCGCTTCTGGAGACCCTGCCCGACCAGCCAGTCCACGTGTGAGAGGTGGCCTGTCGCACCACCAGGGATCCGATACTCTGCTGCGTCCTGGACTGGGTGAGAAGGGGGTGGCCACTGCGGGGGTGGAATTCACAGCCTACGCCTCCCGTAAAAATGAACTTTCCTCGCACAAGGGTTGTGTGATGTGGGGAGGGAGAGTGGTGATCCCCACACCACTCCGGGAACGGGTGCTGGCGGCGCTGCATGAGGCGCACCCCAGGGTGGTATGCATGAAGGCGCTGGCCCGGAGTTATGTGTGGTGGCCAGGCCTGGACAAAGACATCGAGGACCAGATGAAGAAATGCCAGCCGTGTCAGTCCTCTCACCCCGAGTTCCCGCGAGCTCCAGCCCAAGCCTGGGAGTCATCGCACAAGCCCTGGTCCCAGTTACACCTGGACTTTGCGGGGCCGTTCCAGGGCCAAATATTTTTTATCCACGTAGACGCCTACAGCAAGTGGCTGGAGGTAGTACCAGTACCGTCGACATCCTCCAAGGCAGCCATCCGAGCAATGTGGCACATCTTCAGTGCCCAAGGTCTCCCAGACACCCTTGTCACGGACAACGGGACGGCGTTTACCTCGAGCGAGTTCCAGGAATTCACGAGGTACTACGGGATCCACCCCATCCGGTCCGCCCCATCCCACCTGGCAACAAATGGACAGGCGGAGCGCATGCTGCGCACCACCAAAGAGGCGCTTCGCCGGATAGAGAGTAAAGACTGGGACTACAAGTTGGCAGCGTTCCTGTTTGGCCAGTGTACAACACCCCACACCGAGACGGGGCACAGCCCGGCCGAGCTACTGTTAGGTTGCCGCTTGAACTCACGGCTGGATCGTCTCCATGCGGACCGAGTACCAGAGGAGGAACCAGCGACGGAAGCACCCCAAGCCACAAGGGGCTTCTTTCCGGAAGACCAGGGCTCTAGTCGGGGGGGAGCTCTCAGGTACGGAGCTCCGGAAGAGAACCTCTAGGGGGTGGGGCGGTCACGTGGTGAAGCCCCGCCCCTTCTTTACCCCGCCCTCTGCTTCGATCCTCATTCCGTTTGGGAATGAGGATGAAGCAGGAGGGTAAGTAGCCGGGCCTTCTGACACACTTCCGGTGATGTCAGGGGGTGTGGCCTTCTGTCACTTCCGGTGATGTCAGGGGGCGTGGCATATGCAAATAAGTAATGCTAATGAGTTATGCTAATGAGCTCCGGCAGCTCTTTTTCTACAACAAGACCCCTGCGGAAGACCCAGTCTACGCAAGGAACTACGCAAAGGGGCCAGCCTGGGTCCCGGCGAGAGTAGTACGAGTAAGAGGACCTAGGTCGTACGAGGTCTCCTGCGAGGACGGC
>NW_015202413.1:0-1978 GCF_001447785.1 Gekko japonicus | reverse complement strand
CTCGTTTTTGGGGTAAGGCCAGGATTTAACTTTCTTTGGGGAACCCTACAGGCTGATATGATTGGTTACAGGACATTCTGATAGCCTCCGATTGGCTGTGACTGGATGGTCTAGCCAATAAAGATTTTTTTTTAAAAAAAATATGAATGAATCCCAGTGGCCACGGCCTCGGTACCGGTGACTTCGACGACGCCGGTGACCGGTGCTGTGGTGGTGGGGGACTCTCCCGAAGTCCTCATCGACGCACCTGTTCCTGACCGAAACTCCGGACCGGGACGGGCTACCGACCTAGCTCCAGTTGGAGTCATTTCAACCCAGACTCCATGGCAGAAACTTATCTACTGACGGGAATGGAGGTGGCTGATCGCGAGAGATGGCACCTACAACAGACCCTGGAGGACATCATCCAGGCCATTCCAGACCTGGTAGCCCTGGCAGTCGTAGATGCGATAGAAGAAGAAGAAGAAGAAGAAGAAGAAGAAGAAGAAGAAGAAGAGATTGGATTTATACCCTGTCCTTCACTTGGAGTCTCAGAGCGGCTTACAAACTCCTTTCCCTCCCCCTCCCCACAACAGACACCCTGTGAGGTGGGTGGGGCTGAGAGAACTCTGACACAAACTGCTCTTTTTCAAGGACAGCTGTGCCAGAGCTTGTGATTGACCCAAGGTCACATCAGCAGGTGCAAGTGGAGGAGTGGGGAATCAAACCCGGTTCTCCCAGATTAGAGTCCGTGCACTTAACCACTACACCAAACTGGCTCTCACACCAAACTGGGAACCCCACCCCCAAAGCGCACGATGTGCACAGCGTGCGCACGTCACCCAGAGGTGACGTGATTGCGTTGGGCATGTTGGGGGCGGGGCCACAATCATCGGAGGGAAAACTCTATGGCAATTATGGGACTCCCGGACCAGTGCTAGACTCCCCCGCTCTTCTTAAGGTAAGGACTTGGCAACCCTAAGGGATCCCCAGGTCCCACCTGGAGGCTGACATCCCTACTGGTTAAGAAGGGAAATGGCAAGTAATGGCGAACTACCCCCAAATGTCTCTGGCCTTGAAGACCCTAAGGGGTTGCCATAAGTCTGCTGCAACTTGAGGGAAAAGAAAAGAGAAGAAATCAGGGAGATTGGGGGGACTTGTTGCTGTGGAGTTTAATTGAAGTAGTACCCCTTCCCTTTATGGTCACTGGCCTGTAGCAACTGATTGTCCTCTGTCTGCCAGAAGACCCACCATAGGCTGGCATGACAAGGTCATACAAATATGACCTGAAAAATCTGTTTTCTCCCCTTTTTCTTATTATGCAACATCTGCTGAAGAGTTCTGCAGAACGTGAAAGCTTGCACACTGTTGTGCGTCATTGCGTTGGTCCTAATAAACGATATCACATGGATTATGTTCTTGCACAAGCAGATACAGCAAAAGGGAGGGGGCACCAAACCAGTCCCCAAAGGGCCTAGCAAATCGGACTGTGAAAAATGGAAGTGAAAGGGAAGGTTAAGAGGTGAGCTTTCAGAGGGTATTTTTGGGGCCCTCTAATCCACCCTTTTCACACTGACTATGTTTGTCCACAAAATTTCAACTCGGCACAACACCAGAACAGCTTATATTCTTTCCCCAACCAGGCTTTAAAGTAAGGGCTCAGTCTACCAGGACGCTCATCAGATCGAACTCATCTTAATGAGAGCTGTACAGCGTCTCCTACAGCCCCAGGGATTCCCGTCCTGTGTAAGCTCACTGTAATGATGAATTCTGGAAAAGTTCATTTTCCCCTAACACTTAGAAGAAGGCATGTAATTCCATCTTCCTATCCTCATACATTTATCTTGCTTTTTGGGCTTCGGACAAATCTGGTTCCCGCGTTTTGGTATTGCAAACAAGGCAGCATTTAATAAAACTCTGTTTCTGGGGCCAGAGATCACTCGCAGGTAAGGGAGGGGTGTTACACACAGGTAGGGGAGCCAGTTTGGTGTAGTGGTTA
>NW_015202412.1:0-1733 GCF_001447785.1 Gekko japonicus | reverse complement strand
CTACACCTATTGGCCCACAAATCCATGCAAATGGCTGTGAGGTTCTTTAGAATGCAAGGGGATAATTCGTGGTTCTTCCCGAAACTTTCTCCATCTTGGGTCAATCAGGGTTTGGAATAGGAATAGGGCAGGAATCCTTCAAATACTTAGGAGAAATAGAGTAGGAATCCCTCAGAATTGGCCACAAGTCACTGTTTCATGCTAGGTAGCCAGAAGGAGTTCCTAACACTATAGATTTTGTTCCCCAAGGGTCACTCTCTCTGGAAGGACAGTTCTGTGCATCCTCCATGGTGTCAGACTTGTTAGAGTCCAACAATTTTCCTGGACTGTGGAGCAAGGTACCCTCCCTTCAAAAATGTGGCATTTAAATTTGGCCCAGGTTAGCTCAGTTTGGTTCCTGACTCCCCTCCCCCTGCCACTCAGCAAACCCAACCACAGTGACAGCTTTACGTTCCAGAGTTCATTTTCAACCTTGCAACTCTACTGGATAGTAGAACCAAGGTCTCTTTAAGGATTTGGGGTCCCGGTCACATGGCAAATTTGCCACGGGAGAGCCCTGGGTGGTGGGCGGATTATCGGGGCGCGATCACACCGCAACATCTGGCAAGTGGAGCGTACCCATGGCCAACCCATGGCATACAGCCAAAAAAGCGCAATAAAAAAAAGTACCTCAGTTGTAGTGGCAAACGGTTTTCCACAGGCTGCCTCCAGACTCTTGCGGTGTGATCGCGCTGGCCCTTCGTTAATGCGCAGGAGGGGTGGACAGGACCCGTGGTTTGCCGCCAACATGTCGAATCGTGTTCTGGCGGCTCTAATTGCACTGGAGCAATTAGCCTTGCCTCCCCCTCACATTATTCGGCCCGTGTGACCAGGTCCAGTGTAAATCTTCCCCATCCCTGAGCTAAGTGTCCCTGTTTTAGGTCCACAGTTAGGGGTTAACTAACTGTGGTGTATGGATCTGTAAAGGACTCTTTGGAGTTGAACTGACCATGCAGTGAGAGTAGGGATTCTACCCCATCTAAAACCCTCTCACAATGTTCAAGCATAGCCCTAGCTTGGACAAATTAGAGAAGTGGGTGATCAAGAAAGGCCAAAACCTGCGGGACTTGAGCTCCTTCAGAAGTCCTGCAGACACTGTGCAATGCCTTCCAGGCTCCATGTGAGAGTGAAAAGCTGTGAGGTTCTAAGAAAGAAGCTTGCACAGCATGAGGTCTTTGGATTGCCCTGAATGACTGGGTGAGTCTTGCCAGGGATGCCAGTGCAATACCTGAGCTACAGGCTCAGGAGCGAGACAAACTATGAGCAGAGAAATTTGACCTGCTTGTGGTCAAAGGTGTTTTTTTGCATTCGCCACCCAGGATTCCAGGCAGAAATTAGAGGAAGCTTTAGCCCCTGCTCAGGCTTCTGAGCAGAGAGTTGCGGTGTTAGAACAGCAGCTCGCTCAGGCCCAGCATGTAGTCCAGTATCTGGCTGCAGAAGCAAAAATGCAGCACACCAAGACTAGTCATGAGGCACACCACAAAGAGATACTCTCAAACAGCAGTTGGGTCTTCAGAGAGCCCTAATAGCTTTGGTCCATCCAGAGGCTCTCCTAGACTTCCCAGGACCAGCTCCTTATGGGCACCTGTTGGAGGATGCCATTCCCAAGAATCCCATTACCCAGACTGGGGAAACTCAGTCCTTCTTCACCCCGTTAAAACTAAAACAGCAGGGGGAGGCATGGTGGCTGAGCT
>NW_015202411.1:0-1922 GCF_001447785.1 Gekko japonicus | reverse complement strand
TTCAAGAGGGCTTTTCCTCGCAGGTAATAGGGTTGAATGGCACACAATAGTTTTGCAAACTTGCTTAGATAAACGATTAAGGACTGTGGTCTATGCTGCTGTGTTTAGCTTTATTGTAAGAAAGTAAAGGTAAAGGTTTACCTTGCTCGTAAAGCCAGTCAAATCCGATTCTAGGGGGCGATGCTCATCTCTGTTTCCAAGCCGAAGAGCCAGCGCGGTCCGAAGACTTCTCTGTGGTCATGTGGCCGGCATGACTAAATGTCAAGGTGCACCTTCCCACCAAAGTAGTACCTATTTATCTACTTGCAATTTCTTGCTTTCGAACTGCTAGGTTGGCAGGAGCTGGGGCCAGAGATGGGAGCTCACTCTGTAACGCGGCACTAGGGTCCTGAACTGCCGAGCTACCAATCTTCCGGTCTGCAACTCAGCATCTTAACCTCTGAGCCACTGCAGCCCCTTTATTGTAAGTAGAATCCTATTTACGTAATTTCTGTGCCACTTAATGTGTCATGTGAACAGTTATGCTATCCTTCAGTTCTCTGGTTCCAAGCTTCTAAAGTACCTATTTATCTACTTGCAATATCTTGCTTTCGAACTGCTAGGTTGGCAGGAGCTGGGGCCAGAGACGGGAGCTCACTAGAGTCTTGAACTGCCGAGCTACCAACCTTCCGGTCTGTGACTCAGTGTCTTAACCTCTGAGCCATTGCGGGGACACACACATACTCACGCACACACGCGCACATGCAGGGGGGGAATGATATTCCTAAAGTGGCCAGTAGAGGGCAAAATGAGAATATAGCTAAATTCTTTCAACATTATAGGTGCTGCTGAAAATGGTCAATAACTTGCAACATGATTAACATATTTGGAAGGATGGTGTTCATACATCAAACTATCAGGTTCAAAGGGATATAAAGTCCTCTCAGTTGCTCTCAAAGATTGTGCCTGCTTTCTTCTCCTGAACAGAGGAGGTTACCATTGAGGAAACTGAGCTTGATCTCTGCTCTTAACCATGTAGGGCCTGAGGAAGAGTAGTCGATTTGTGTAGTTCCTTTTTTAAAAAAGAGAGATGGTCATGCACAGCTGAAGAACTATTACCCAATTAGTTTAACAGCCATTGCTGTGAAATGCTGTACAAGGCATGCCTTGTACTAACAGGAACTACCAAGCATCATGTCTAGGTAGAAGCAGGTAGAAGTTCAACAGGGTGGTTCCACTGTTAGCCAGAACTACATCCTTAATTGTTTGATCCAAGCAATACTTTCTTATAATTCCGGTCACTTCAGCATCTTAAACCTCTTAAAGTCAGTTTGGTGTAGTGGTTAAGTGTACGGACTCTAATCTGGGAGAACCGGGTTTGATTCCCCACTCCTCCACTTGCAGCTGCTGGATGACCTTGGTCAAGCCATAGTTCTGGCACAGCTGTCCTTGAAAAAGAGCAGTTTCTGTCAGAGCTCTCTCAGCCCTCACAGGGTGTCTGTTGTGGGGAGGGGAAGGGAAAGGAGTTTGTAAGCTGCTCTGAGACACCTTTGGGTAGTGAAGGGCAGGATATAAATCCAATCTCTTCTTCTTCTTCTTCTACTGAATCAGACCACTGGTCCATCAAAGTCAGTATTGTCTACTCAGACTGGCAGCGGCTCTCCGGGGTCTCAGGCTGAGGTCTTTCACATCACCTACCACCTGATGCTTTCTGCTGGAGACACTGAGGATTGAACCTGAGACCTTCTGCATGCCAAGCAGATGCTCTGCTGCTGAGCTGCTGGTCACCCCCAAGCCATCTGCATCTATTTGGTCCATTTTAGATTTGTTTAGAGGAACTGACTCTATGTTGACCTTTGGAACTTATGCATCTGCCATTTCGTAGGGTTGCCAGCTCCTGCCTGGGGGGATATCTGGAGCTTGGGGAGGGCGGGGTTTGGGGG
>NW_015202410.1:0-1748 GCF_001447785.1 Gekko japonicus | reverse complement strand
AAACACCGTAGCAGGCGTGTGGGCTTACAATGGACCAATGGTCTGATCCCCCCACCCCCCGGATTCAGTATAAGCCAGCTTCATGTGTGTGTTCATATGGATCCCGCAACTTATTAGTATAGTTACTGTGTAGAAGATGAGAAGTCAGTGAGTCATTAATCAGCACATTCACAGTACCATCCTAAGCAGATTCACACCCATTTAAGTATATTGAAAATAACTGGCTTTGAATGGTGTAACTCCACTTAGGAGGACATTGTTATTCTCCCATGAGCATGTGAACCCCAAAAGGAGTCATTAACCATGACGATCTGATGAGACATACATCATCCTATATATCCCTAAGGGTGGAAGGGATTCCCAATATTATTAAATGGAAAGGATGGAATACAGGGAAGGTAAGTAATAATCATTGCTGTATAGTAGTGGGTGTAGTCTAGCCAGGCGATCCAACAGAACTGTGACTGACTCAAAGTCACCCAGCTGGCTTTATGTGGAGGAGTGGGACATTGAACCCAATCTCCAGATTAGCGCCCACTGCTCTTAACCACTACACGAAATTGGACCCACGGAATGTAAGTGTTTGAACTGAAAGCTAGTTACCTCTGAAATGGGTCACTGCATTTGCTGCCTAGCAAGGACCAGCAGCTCCTTAAAAATCCAATTTTCTGGAAATTGATTTATTTTGTTTTAAATAGATTATCCAGTATCCTTTTTTTATCCACCCAGCATTGTGCATTGTGTCTATTTTTACGTATGCTAAACTGAGATTTTTCTTCTGAATCCACATTGTCCACATAATACGCAGTATTTTGTAACAGAACAAGAGTTGGCAATGAAATCTAATCTGTGGACATTTTAATATGGGGCTTCTTTTTGGATGTAACACATCAGGGTAGCTTTGCAAAAAAAATGTATGAGGTTTTCATAGCATTCTTTATGTGACATGGACAAAAGATTATTGAATCCCTCAGGCAAGAACAGAACATTGGAATGTAGCAAGAGAAGCAGGACTTAGGGAGTGACTGAATATCTATTTGACATGCAGAAGGTCCCTGGTTCAATCCCCAGCATCTCCGGTTAAAAGGATTGGGTAACATGTGATTTCAAATACTAAATAAACAATGCATTGACTTCAGGGGACTTAGAAGGTGTAACTCTGCTTAGGATGATAACAAAAATGTAACAACTGAAAACTAACATGCAATGTATTGTCTGTATCATAAAGTTACAGCCTTTCATGTAGCTAGATCTCAATTTTTTTCGGGGGAAATGATAGGGGAAAATGCCTTTTAGGTAGTTATTTATATAAGGATTTTGCAAGGCATTATGCAGCTATTTGGTCAACTGCTTAAAAGCCTTGTATTATTTCACACCAAACATCTATGGCAGCTGGTATACCTGTATGTACGTCGATTGGTATTCTTTTCAGGGGGGAAAAAGCAGGACAGCTTTTGATTTCTTGAGAATATTTGAAATACGGAGGCCCTCAATATGGATGAAGGCAAGGGCAGTTGCCATCTGAGCTACTCAGTATGACACCAGGTGTGCTTTTGATAAAATAATGCTTATGAAACATGAACTTTGTCAGGAGAAGGGTCCCAAGGGTGGACAAAAAGGGTGATCAAAAATGTATATTCTTCTTGCTCTGTACTTTGTTTATTTATACGGTGTATCTGTTTCCTCTCCAGAGAGCTGCTGTCTTGATTTAATGTGATTACTTTCTGAATCAAACTGCATCTTAACTC
>NW_015202409.1:0-1780 GCF_001447785.1 Gekko japonicus | reverse complement strand
GAAGACTGTGTGACAAAAGGAATATCAGCTCCCAATCATTTTAGGGTATAAAAGAGAGCATCACCCCACTGCTCTCTCTCTTCTACCCCCTATCTTGCCGGTTCCATTCCCTGCACAGTTTGGAGCCTTCCCACGTGTGTTGCTGGCAACTCACGATTCCCCTCCCCTAGTTATTTCGTTCAACTCACCACGTCGGACAGGTAAAGTATTGTCTATCAATGATATTACCTGCTAATGCAAACATCTCTGTATCTTTCTATCTGAATTCCTAGACCTGTATTTTTGTGTGTGTGTGTGTGTGTATGTTTGATTTTATATTGTGTGTTTGAGAATCCTTTCAGTAAAAGAAATCACTGCTTCTAGTCTTAGCGTCTAATTCTGGAATCTGGCTAAAGTGGACTCCCGTAAACACAGGTCTGATCCTATATTTAATGCCTATTGCCATTTAATATTCATATTCCCCACATTTATTAAAAAAATCAAGGCAATTTCGCTAACAATATATGGCTTTAAAAGTCAGCACCAGCACCCCAAAATGTAACTGAAAACAGATTGGGAGCCAGTATAGATGGGCCAAGACTATGACCCACTCCAGTCAACATCCAGCATTCTGCACCATAAGAACATAAGAGAAGCCAATGTTGGATCAGGCCAATGGCCCATCTAGTCCAACACTCTGTCACACAGTGGCCAAAAATACCAGGTGCCATCAGGAGGTCCAGTAGGGGGGCCAGGCCACTAGAAGCCCTCCCACTGTTGCCACCCCCAAGCACCAAAAATACAGAGCATCACTTGCCCCAGCCTGAGAGTTCCTATCTCACCCGCACACTCCCAAACACAGTACCTTCTCAGCTAAATCACCTCAGCTGAAAGTAAATAAAAAACACTCACCCCTCTAGCAGCTCTATCTAATGCTCCTTCATAGAGCTCAGGGTTGACATTTGACATTTCTGAAAACTTTTTATGTAGAGCACATTGCAGTAATCTAACCTAGATGTAACCACAGCATGTACCACATGGCCAGATTGTTGGGATTAAGTTTCAGTTTATTAGCACACATCCACTCCAAAACTGCTGTCGGGTAACACGTCAAGGTTTCTATAGCTTCCCTGGGATCAGCTGGAAGCATGAGATAGAGGTGTCATCCACATACCCCCCAGTCCAAATCTCTGGAAGATCTCACCCAACAGTTTCATGTAACGTTGAAGAGCATAGGGGATAAGAAGGAACCTTGTGGGACCCTATAGGCCAAAGACCATGGGGCTGAGCAGCAGTCCCTAGCAGCACATTCTGAAACCTATGCTCCAGGTAGGACCGGAACCATCACAGAATGGTTCCTCCCAATTCCAGCCCAGATCGGCAGTCCAGAAAGATACCACAATCGAGTGTATGAAAAGCTACTGAGAGGTCCAGTAGAATCAACAGTTTCACACCCTCTGTCCATCTCCCAGCATAAGTCATCTACCAGGGCAACCAAGGCTGTTTCAGTCCCATAACCAGGCCTAAACTGAGACTGAAAGGGATATAAATAGTTTGTCTCATCCAGGAAAGCTTCAAGTTGTCTAGCCACCATCTGTTCAATCACCTTGTTCAGGAAGGAAACATTTGAGACTGCTTGATAATTAGGGTTGCCAGGTGCCTACCATCTGCTGGTCACCATAGAGCTTTTGGCCAAACGCTAGAGCATCCCCTGCATGACATGCCTGGTGTGATGATGTCACCTCCAGTTGGCCAGCAGGCGGATTGGGGGGCCTGAAATCAGGGGAAAACCCACCCCCAT
>NW_015202408.1:0-1929 GCF_001447785.1 Gekko japonicus | reverse complement strand
CACCCGGCCAGCTGGCAGAGAGAGAGGGAGAGAGAGAGTCCTTCAGCAAAGGGAGAGTGTTGTCTCTCAAAAGCTTCTTCCCTGGAAATCTCATTGGTCGCTTAAGGTGCTTACTAGACTCGAATCCCTGGAAACTATCCTCAGCAGTTTGTGATGCATGTAGTTAAACAGTTAGTCATGGGGCTTTTTTGTTTGTACACAGTCGCTGACGTTAGCCCAGCTCTTGGGACGTGTGTTCAACTCACATATTAGCCTTCCAGTTCTGCTGTGATGTTCACTCACGGCACGCTTGGCCCCGCCACCAAAGTGGTGATTCGCATTTTTTAATCCTTAGGTGGTTTCCTCCCTGAAGATTATAGGAAATACTGTCATAGAATTTCCACTGCACATTAATACCGGCTTTCCTTTCTCTTCATAGGAGAAGGTGAGCCAAATTCTCCTATGAAGGAAATGAGCAAAATATCTTAACCTTGTATACAGGGAAATGACTCTTATCTAAGTAACCCAGTAGGAGTATTTTCTGCCTTCCCCGAATCTATCGAGATTGCATCCGTTGGAACGTTATCATGTCAAGCTGTCCGAACACCCAATTGAATATCTCTGTATCGTTTGCAGTAGGTTACTCGGAAAGCATGACCCAATGGTCTGCTGATGGTGAAGCATTTGTCAGTGAGCAGGAGTACCAGAAGACACTGGAAACAGAAGACGTATTGCATTTAAACATAACACCCACTACCTTTTCACTGTGGTTAAGAGAATCAGGAGCCATTCTCTTTCCTCTTTCAGAAGTGAATTCCTGCTATTCGAAGGGAACAGTTGCAGTTAACAGAGATAGTTGGTGGCTGATTTTTAAATGGGGTTTGGGCTACCCATATTTGCCCTTTAACCTGGCTATGAAACAGGCCCTGGTTTTGGAAATCTATACCTGATGGGCCCACATCCCCAACTCTGTCATTACACACACACCCCATTCCAAGATACTATATACAGTATTTGGGGCACTGCCTCTTTTGGACCTTAAGGGAAGGGGTGGTGGAAATTATTAAGCTTTGAGGAAACACTTATTCCTCCACTCCTAATTAAGCCTCCTCACCACTCAGCTTCAAAATTCTCAGCGCCCTTGAGACTTTATACTATTCTGAGGTGATGGGGGTTAGGGTCAGGAGATGACTCATCAGGCCTGTAGCCAGAAAAATTTGGTGGGCAGGGGAGCGGGGAGCAGGGAACTTAATTAGATTACTAATTAGTTCCCCAGGAAGGTCACTTAGGGGCCTTCCCTTCCCTTTCAGAGCAGCCCTGTGGGTTCTGGTCAGGTTCACTCCCCTCCCCTCAGCTGTTAGGTTTAACAGCTGATGGGAGGAGAGTGAAACTGACCAGAAGTCACAGGGCTGCTTCCCTTTCCTTCCTAAGCCCCCACCCCACAGCCTTGGGGGAGGCTAGGGAAAGGAAAGGGAAGCCTGCCCCTTCTGGTCAGTTTCACTTCCCTCCCATCAGCTGTTAAACCTAACAGCTGCATCTGTGGGAGTGAAACTGACCAGAAGCAAGAGGGCAACTTCCCTGGAAGAGCTGCTTAGGCCAGGGAGGGGCAGGGGTAAGGAGCTTGGCATATTGGGGGTGGGAACCTAACAGCTGCATCTGTGGAAGTGAAACTGACCAGAAGCAAGAGGGCAACTTCCCTGGAAGAGCTGCTTAGGCCAGGGAGGGGCAGGGGTAAGGAGCTTGGCACATTGGGGGTGGGAGTCTGGCATCCTCTCAGGGTGGGGCAGGGCTCATTCCTGGTGGGGCTCCGCCCCCAAATGCCCCACTGTGGCTAGGGGGCTGTGACTCATGGGTTTTTGTGCCCCAAAAGTAATCTCCCGCTCCAAGAAGTGGTAAACCTGTTAGGGGCTAAATTGAGCCGCTCTCCTCTCCCCTTGTTCTTGCCTTCCT
>NW_015202407.1:0-1741 GCF_001447785.1 Gekko japonicus | reverse complement strand
TTAGTTATATAGTTAATATTATAATAGCTATATTAATTAACATTTTTTATTCCACTGTTGGTTACAATGTTTGATTCAACTTTTCATTCAGCTGAATACATGGCCCCGGCTTGTATTGGGAAGTCACAGGGATTCATTAAGTGGTGGTGGTGGTGGAACATGCCGCCAGGTCACAGCTGACTTATGGTGTCTCCATAGGGTTTTCAAGGGAAGAGACAATCAGAGGTAGTTTGCCATTGCCTGCCTCCACATCATGATCCTGCTATTGCTTGGAGGTCTCCCATCCAGATACTAGCCAGGGCCAACCCTGCTTAGCTTCTGAGATCTGGCAACTCTAGGTAGCATGCATCCATTGCAACTGAAAACCAGGCTTGCTTGTAAAAACAGAGTCAGCTTTTAGCTTCCAGTTGTTATCTGAAGAACATCTCTCAAAAGTTCAGTGGATTTCACAGGCATCCACTCATCTATCAACAACACTCCTTGGATTAGGGATGCCAGCCTCCAGATGAGACTTGGGGATCCCTTAGAATTACAGCTCATCTCCAGACTACAGAGATCAGTTCCCCTGGAGAAAATGAATGCTTTGGAGGGTGGACTTTAAATCATTGTACCCACTGAGGTCCCTGTCCTCCCCAAATCTCCAGGAGTTTCCCAACTTGGATCTGGTAACCCTATGCCCTCATCCCCTACCAGAGGTCAAGGGGAACCCCAATTGGCAACCCTAATTTTTACCATCTTCTTCCTCATTGGACAGAGGGCCTATAACCAGTGTAATATATAATACAAGGAATTACTGATTCTAAAAGGTTTCTAGCATGACAGAAAAACAGATACCCTTTGGAATGTTAGCAAAATCTAAGGAAGCTTCTTGACCATGTTCGACCTTGTATAATGGCAAAACGTGAAGCCAAATGGAATCCGTCAACACGATTGGAGACAGGCAATGTGTGTAAAATCCATTATGGAAAAAAAAGTTTGACTGCGCAGAGCAGTGTTTAAAAACAAATTTCTACCTGACAGAACAAAATATTTCAGAAACTTAAAGGTCACCATTTCAAAATGTCCCTGCCCGTGTTTTGTAGAAATATCATGCCTTCATTTTTAACCTTATAGCTAAACACCCAGAGCTGACAAAATTTTATACCTGTGTTAAGGCATCTGCATAAGTGGCCTATGCAAGTGTCACTTCCAGGCCTACTGTGGATGGGAGGTGGGCTGGAAGTGTAAATGCCCCATGTTTTCTGTTCCTGCATGTCTTCATCTGATCCAAAATGGCACTTGTGCTTTCCTCTTCTCAGAAATGCACGGAAGCTGTTCCCATATCGATGACTACAGTTCTAGGGTCTGACGCGAGTTTTTTGCGGACCCAGGGGCAAGGGAGGGAGAGAGGGCAAGGGAGAAGAACCATCACACAAACAGACTGGGGGGAAGTAGGCCACACCCCCAAAACTCCTTAAGGGAGTCCCTGAATTAGGGGAGGTGGGCTCTAGGCAAAGCCTCTCCCCCGAAATGGATCTGTCCCGATGCCCAAACCACCAACTAAGCTCTGACAAAATGCAGAGAGCAGAACAAGTAAACTGAAATGCAATTCATAATAACTGAGAACTGAGAACAAGAGCTAGAGCCAAGTGAGGGCAAGGCCCCGGTAGCAGCCCCGTTAAGTAGGGGAGGGGTGAGGCAGACCACTGCAGACACCCCCACATGCCAAGTATACCCGGAACTCTTCCCCCTCCCACCCACA
>NW_015202406.1:0-1719 GCF_001447785.1 Gekko japonicus | reverse complement strand
CTGTAGTTCCCCGGAGCTCTTGCTGACTACAGCTCCGTCGTTCGTCAGACCGCCCCGGAGTGGCTTTTTTTTAATTTTCAATTGTGTTTTAAAATCTCTGCTTTTCACTGTTTTGTCAATGTGTTTCTATTTTGTCCACAAGTGACACAGCGTATTTTCTATGCACCTCACAACTATATCGTATAATGCTGGTTTATTAATGCATAAATAATGTGGGGAAAGCAGAGATTTTTTTTGGGGGGGGAGAATTTAGGGTAGGAAAACAGAAAATGGCATATCAAGAAGAATCAAAAATTACACAGGGGGAAGGGCTTAAACTGAAACTGCAGTTTAGTGATTGACAATTGAGGAGTGATAAATTTGAAACCACCCTCATTTGAAACGTCTTATTTGCCAAACATGTTAGGCCAAGGTCAGTTTTGAGCAAACGCGAACGGGTTCACCACATCTTCTCCCACATAATTTTCAGCTCAGCGGTATTTCTATTTATCGGGACACCACTCTTTTCCGCCATGTATGCATTTTTCATACAATCGGTGTGGGTAGAAAGGCTCAAATTAGCCATGTTCTTCTTACCCTTCTGAGACACAAGGCAAAGCAGCTTCCCCCCCCCGTTGCTAATCTAAAAACTGACATCACCTTCTTCTCTTCACTTATTTTTCATATTTCCCCCCCCTTGAACAGCATAATTTTTGAACAATCACTGAAGTAATTAAAGGAAATCCTTCAAGGAAAAAAAGGCCCCTTGGTTTCAGGGTTCATAGTTCTATTTTCTCTGAAGTCATCATGGTCCTCTTCCCCTTTTGGTAAAGAAAGAAAAGAAAAAAGACTTCACAAAAGCTCACTGAGGTGAAATGCTAATGAACCTCCATAGTTCAAAGCGTCTTGCTTGAGACCCTGTCTTCTTATGCTGTTTTTCTTCAGAATCCCAATTTTAGAAAAACTGGCAAATAATGTCAGTTTTAAAAACTAAAAAAAAATTGTAACTCAATGCCCCCCCTTTCCAGTCCCTTAAAAGAATCTGCAACAAATATTTCAGTTCTGTGTCAAGCATTTGCAATAGCTTTCCTCTCAGTATCTGGAGATCTCTGTTTTTTAACTATTTCCCTGAGATGGAGAGACTAAATATTTGTGAGCTGCCTGATTTCTGTGGGAAATGTTAGCTCTCGAGAGAAATCTCAGGGTTTTCAAAATGACTCTTGCATTTTGCTGCAAACTATATGTGCCTATGAGAGGGGTGCAAATGATCTAATTCTTCCTTTAGTTTCTTAATTGGGAATGTAATGTTGCTGGGTTCCAAAACAGAGACCAGAAGAACAAAGAGTAGTTCAAACAGTTTTAATCTAGGGAGCAACTCCAACAAGGTTTATGCAACTACTGTCCTCTAGCTGAACTAGCGACTTGAACATGTGACCTTAGGGAACGTCTTCAGATTAATATACTAGACTAATATAAGGGAATATCTTGAAATTATAAGTTCTATCACAGCAGAGGGGAGAGATGAAACTCCTCCACCAGTGAAAATGGGAGTGTGGCCAGGAGGGGCCACAGCTCATACCCACATGGCCAGCTGACAGCATGGAAGGAACGGAAGGTCCAGGTGCTCCAATCAGAGAAGGGCCTGGCATCCACTTGAATACCAGGGCTGCAGAACCAGCACTGTAAAGGAGGATCATGGTCTGACCGTGACCAGGGACTATTGCCATTGGGAGAGGCTGG
>NW_015202405.1:0-1846 GCF_001447785.1 Gekko japonicus | reverse complement strand
CAACGGGCTTTACTGCTAGTCTAATATATATGTGGCAAGAAACACTGGAATGAAACTGATATATCGGCAACGATCATGTTAGCTGTGCTGACTGTGAAGATGAGAGCCAGCATGGGGCAGTGGGTTAGGGTGGCAGACAAGGATCTGGGAGACCCAGGTTCAATTCCCCACTCTGGCCCGAGTTCACCCAGAAAGCTTCCTTGGCAATCATTCTCTCTCTCCGCCTAACCTACTTTCCATAGTATTAAAAGGTAAAGGGTAAAGGTTCCCTTGCTCGAAAGCCAGTCAAATCCGACTCTAGGGTTGCGGTGCTCATCTCCGTTTCAAAGCCGAAGAGCCAGCGCTGTCCGAAGACGTTTCCGTGGTCATGTGGCCAGTATGACTCAACACCAAGGTGCACGGAACGCTGTTACCTTCCCACCGAAGTGGTCCCTATTTATCTACTTGCAATTTCTTGCTTTCAAGAACATCAGAAGAGCCCTGCTGGGTCAGACCAGTGAGGGTCCATCTAGTCCAGCATCCTGTCTCACACAGTAGCCAACAAGTTCCTCTGGAGGGCCAACAACAGGGCACAGAGGCCGAGGCCTTCCTCCTGACACTAGTATTCAGAGATTAACTGCTTCTGAACATGGAGTTTCCCTTTAGTCTCCATGGCTAGTCACCACTGATGGACCTGCCCCTCCATTAATCTTCCCTTAATGCCATCTATGCCTCTGGCCATCACTACATTCTTTGGCAGCAAATTCCACATTTCAATCAATCTTTTAGTCCTTTAGTAAACCTTTTGTCCGTCCCAACTTGACGGCTTGATCGCTTTGTTGGGTGCCCCTGAGTTCTAGTATTTTGGAGGAGAGAGAGGAAATTCTCCCTCCCTGCCCGCATAGTTTTATAAGTCTCTATCATGTCCCCCTCCCCCTTAAGTATCTCTTTTCTAAACTGAAACAATGGAGAAATATTTCATATAGACATTGCTATTATATTGACCTATTGCTATGAATACGCATTGTGCTGTCTTGGCTGACTGCCACAGAGACTGCACACGGGAAACTTGTAAACACAGTCCGGAATCAAGGTCAGTCAGAGCCGAAAGTCAAAGAGCCAGAAAGTCAATTCAAGGTTGCAAGGACAAGGAGCGGCTGCTACACACACATGCAGGAGCAGGTCTGAGTGAGCAAAGTTGCTGCAGCGTTGAACCAGGTGCACTGACTGAGTGAGCAAAGTTGCTGCCACGTTGAACCAGGTGCACTGAGTGCTTTTGAACAGGTCCTCCCTTCCCTGGGGGTCGAGTCTGCAAAGGCTTACATCTTCTGCCTCTGCAGGAGCTGGAGTCTGGCACTCCTTCTTCGCTCCGGCATAGTCAGCCTCTGCCGCACCCTCCATCTGGGGCACTTGGGTGAACTGGGCGGGGAGTCTGGCCTCGGGGTGTCTGCAACTGGGGGTGTTGGGCCAGGATCAGGATCAGCCTCTCCTTCTGGCTGCACCTCCTGTGCAGCTGCTGGGGACTCTTCCTTCTTAGGTATAGTTGAGGGTTCTTCTTCTGGGCTGACTCCAGAGGAGGCTGGGCTGCTCCCTGCCTCTTCCTCACCGGAGGAGTAGTCAGCCTCAGCAGACCCAGTACCCACGACACACGTGGCATAATACAACTCCCGTGTCCCAAGGAGCTTGTACTTTAAAACTTGAACCGAAGGAGACCTCGCAAGGTTTCGGGGGGGGCAGAGATAAAGCAGGAGGCCTATTTAAGTTCCTTTCAGTTTCACTTGCAGGGGGGTTAGTTTCACTGGGGGTGGGGCTTTCAGGGGATGTGCCCAAGTTTCCGCGGTAGAGAGGGTTTTTCAGAAGGCAGTGA
>NW_015202404.1:0-1842 GCF_001447785.1 Gekko japonicus | reverse complement strand
TTTAAATGCCTTCCCAATCCTTCCAGGGCTCCCCGGCCCCCTGATACTACTAACAGATTAACATCACTCAATCTTTTCTTGATCCCACTATATACCCTCCCCCCTTTCTATATGAAAAGCAATAAATTTCTCTCCTTTTTAGGAGAGTTTATATACAAAAAAAAGAGGAAGTATTGTAGATGTCAGTAAACCTACCAGAAAATCTGGATAATATTTGCACGGGTCAGATTCTTTATATTGCACCTAAGCACCAGTATCCGAGAGCAGCAGTGATATTCATTTTGCATTCTGGATGTGAGTTAATTTCGAATGAAACAGGTGCTTTGTGGTGAATTACAGACTTCAAAAGAAGAATCCATTTCCAGTGCCATTCTTAGACTCTTTTGGTTTAGCTACCTCTTTCAGACTGAAGGAAATGTCATTTCTCCCAGTACAGATGGGACAAGAGAGAATTACAGCAATATATCTGACAAGGAATGGAGCTGTGGTGGCTCAGTGGTTAAGACGCTGAACTGCAGTCTGGAAGGTCTGTAGTTCAGCAGTTCGAGACCCTAGTGCCTCATGATGGAGTGAGCTCCCGTCTCTGGTTCCAGCTCCTGCCAACCTAGCACTTCGAAAGCAAGAAATTGCAAGTAGATAAATAGGCACCGCTTCGGTGGGAAGGTAGCAGCGTTCCGTGCACCTCGGTATCTAGTCATGCCGGCCACATGACCACGGAGCCGTCTTCGGACAGCGCTGGCTCTTCAGCTTGGAAACGGAGATGAGTACCACAACCCTAGAGTCGGATTCGACTGGCTTTCGAGCAAGGGAAACCTTTACCTTTACTATCTGACAAGGAATTGAACACACATAAGCACTAGTGGGAATTGCTCCCCAATAAATGTACAGAGAGCAATGGCCTAAAATGGAGATCCTATACATTCCTCGGTAAAGCCATGTGATGGAAAACAGAGTGGTGAGAGAACTTATTTGCTAGGGCCCCAAACAGCATCAGCATTCTCAGAAATATTGGGGGCAGTCAGAGAAACTTCTTAGTTCTCATGCTCTGCTCCTTCCAGGTTAAGGGGCTTACTGACAAAACACCATGACAAAAAGGCGCTTCAGGTGATCTTTGAATTTCTAGAACATTATCACATTATTGTTGGAGTGCTGATTTATGTCACTCTGTCTCTATCTTCTTGATTTGTCCCGCAATTGTCTGCTGGTGAGCTGCCTTAAGTGTTTCCTTCATCCTTTCAAAGTCCTTCCAGTCCCATACGCCAACTCTCTTTTAACTCACCAAGAGGTTATTTTTTTAAAACCGAATCTTTTCTATCTGATGGGTCTGGCTATCCACTAAAAGCAAGAAAACAAAGAAAATGACTTCTGCCTGAGGTATTACGCTGCCTAGCAACGTTCACCCTGGCCTAGAGAGGTAACTATAGTGACACCTTGAGGTGTGAGGTGACCCACGAAAGAGGACAGAAGAGTTGTCTGGGAACTAGAGACTAAAGTTTTTCGGTGTTATCTGGTGTGTGGAATTGGGAACTGGAGTTTCCACTGAATTTTGCCTAGAACAGTTGTGTGTGTGTGTGGGGGGGTGTCCCTGCCTACCAGAGATATCTGAGTAATTTTGAATGGAGCAAAAAAGCATTTCAATAAGATGGGGGGGGGACAACAACACTCCAAAACAAAAACCCAACACCGGGACACATACAAACACACACACACACACATTATTCCATTCGTTTAACTATAGTATTCTTTTAGTATAATAGCCAAGATGTCTGGCACCTGGAGAAGTTCTCCAGTTGAACCCTGCAGAGTTTTAAAATCATAATTTCTGTTGTTTTCAGAATCTGA
>NW_015202403.1:0-2058 GCF_001447785.1 Gekko japonicus | reverse complement strand
AGCTTAGAGGGAACACTGGTCAGTAGCCCAAGGCAGAGCTTCTTTTGCAATGTCTCTCTTCACTCCCCCCCCCCTCCAGCTTCCTCTCATAATCCTCTTTGCCCTGGATAGATGTTTCTCCCCTATGTTCCCTCTAAGCTGTGGAGTCTTGTGAGCAAGAATTCTACTTTGTGAGCTGCTGGTGTTAAAGTTGTGAGCGAGCGATTTGGCTCCTGCATCAATTAGTTTGTTCTGGAGCCCTCCTCCCTGAGTGAAGGCAAAAATGTGTGAGCAGGAGGCTAAAAAACTGTGAGCTCGCTCACACTAACTCAGCTTAGAGGGAACACTGTAATCCTCACCCTGCCCACCTCTGCAGCCGTTTACTGAAAGGAACTCCTTTGGAAGGGAGAGGAACAAGGAAATCACAAGCTCAGGGACAATATGAAATGCTCAGAGCAAACGGGGAGGGCCTTTCTCTCCCTTCTAAGTAGTCACAATCTGCTCAGAGGCTGTGGCTTAATGGAAGAGCAGATGAATCATAGAATCATAGAACGTTAGAGTTCGAAGGGACCTTGTAGGTCATCTAGTCCAACCTCCTGCACTCTGCAGGAGCACAGCCGAAAGATAGCCCTACATACCTACAACATACCCGGAAGATTGTCGTCCAGCCTCCGCTTGAAAACATCCAGCCAAGGAACATCCACCACCTCCCGAGGCAGACTGTTCCACTGCTCAACCACTCTGACAGTTAGGAAGTTTCTCCTGATATTTAGCCAGTAACGACTCCCTTGTAATTCCCACCCATTAGATCTAGCAATCCGGAGCAAGAGAGAATAGGTCCGCTCCATCTTCTACATGACAGCCCTTCAGATACTTGAAGACTGCAGTCATGTCCCCCCTAAGCCTTCTATTTCCCATACCCAACTATTTCAGCATTTCCTTGTAAGACTTGGATTCCAACCCTCTCACCATCCTAGTTGCCCTCTTCTGGACACGCTCGGACGTGTCAACATCCTTCCTAAAATGTGGTGCCCAAAACTGGACACAGGACTCCAGGTGAGGCCTGACCATAGCAGAATAAAGCGGAACGACCACCTCCCATGATCTGGACACAAGGCTTCTGTGAATGCATCCTAAGATTGCATTAGCTTTCTTCACAGCCACATCGCACTGCAGGCTCATGTTTAGCTTCTGATCCACCAGAACACCCAGATCCCTTTCACATGTGCTGCTGTCAAGCCAAGTCCCTCCCATGCTTTTCATGCAGAAGGTCCCCAGTTCAATCCCCGGCATCTCCTGCCAAAAATACCCAGCATTGGGTGATTTGAAAGGTCTCCACCTGGAACTCTGGAGAGCTACTGCCAGTCAGAGTAGAGGAGACAACAAATGGTGGAATTTGGTATATGGCAGTATGACAAACCCCTGTATCTCCCCAACTGTCTGGCATATTTTTCCCCCACCAAATCTTCAGCCCCCCTCAGAGCCTGAGTTGCCCAACAGTAGGGTGTACATTTGTTGTTGTTCAGTCGCACAGTCGAGTCCGACTCTTCGCGACCCCATGGACCAGATCACGCCAGGCCCTCCTGTCTTCCGCCGTCCTCTGAAGTTTGCTCAACTTCATGTTCGTTGCATCTATGACACTGTCCAACCATCTCATCCTTTGCCGTCCCCATCTTCTTTGACCTTCAATCTTTCCCAGCATCAGGGTCTTCTCCAGTGAGTGCTCCCTTCTCATTGGGTGGCCAAAGTATTTGAGCTTCAGTTTCATTATCTGGCCTTCCAGGGAACAGTCAGGGTTGATTTCTTTGAGGATTGACTGATTTGATCTCCTTGCAGTCCAAGGGACTCTCAAGAGTCTTCTCCAGCACCATAGTTCAAAAGAATCTATTCTTCGGCGCTCGGCCTTCCTTATAGTCCAACTCTCGCAGCCATACATGACTACTGGGAATACCATTGCTTTGACCATGTGGACTTTGTTGGCAGGGTGATGTCTCTAATTTTATCATGCTGTTTAGGTTCGCCATCGCTTTCCCCCCAAGGGGTAGGCAGCTTAATTTCATGGCTGCTTTCACAGTCTGT
>NW_015202402.1:0-1947 GCF_001447785.1 Gekko japonicus | reverse complement strand
AAAAAAATTATGTCAGGAAGAGCATGGCCATCAGACCACAAATGTTTATCCCTTCCTATTAGCTACACTTCATGCTGTGTCTCTTCAATCTCTCTGTGATATGCCTTGCTCCCATTTTTCCAATACATTAAGGGGATTGGAGGGGGCCCAGTTCTTGGGGTTTTTTTTACATTCCGTGATTGCTTCAGAGCAAAACAATCCATTCGCAGCACACTGAGAATATAGTGTGACAAGAGGCTGATGTCTTTTCTACGCTGATTGCAAGTGTCCAGGGCAGGTAAAAAACGTAAAGGTTCCCTTGCTCGAAAGCCAGTCGAATCCGACTCTAGGGTTGCGGTGCTCATCTCCGTTTCAAAGCCAAAGAGCCAGCGCTGTCTGAAGACATTTCCATGGTCATGTGGCCGGCATGACTAAACACCAAGGCACACGGAACGCTGTTACCTTCCCACTGAAGTGGTACCTATTTATCTACTTGTAATTTCTTGCTTTCAAACTGCTAGGTTGGCAGGAGCTGGAACCAGAGACGGGAGCTCACTTCGTCATGCGACACTCGGGTCTCGAACTGCTAAACTACCAACCTTCCACAGCCTGCAGTTCAGCGTCTTAACCACTTGAGCCACCGCAGCTCCCCAGGGCAGGTACCTGTAGATATAAACAAAGCTCATGTAATACGAAAACTTTGGAATTCTCCAAAACTCTTTATCAGGCTGGATGTCCAGTACAAAAAAAGAAAAAGAAAGAGGGAAGTGGAGAAAATAAGTTGTTTCAGGACATGAAACAGGTGCATAATAAATATATAAACAGTTTCTCTTTCTCCCCCTTTTTGGAGAGGCTTGTATAGAACATCCAGCTTAATAGGATTGAAAAGTACTGAGGCCGGAGACTCTGCGTAGTGAATCAGCTCTTGTTTATTGGATTACATTAGGAATGAAAGATGCTTGGGCCGGGCAATGCCCAGCTTTTATGCATGACCCACACCACACGCACACACACCCGTCACCCGTGATTGGTTCTATTTACAAGTCAACATCTCAATAGGTTTACTTTTGGATCCGGGCGAACCCATTGGTGCGCCCTAGAATCCGAAGTGGCTATTGTCTTAAGACCGATGGTCGGATGGTTTGTCTGACCGCATGGCCGGGCTAGCGCCGCGGCGGCCATCTTATTGCAACTTAATACACAACAAGGGTCTTCTGGAGAACTTGAAAGTTCATTCACTGTTTTGTGATGTCTTGGTTGATCCAGGTAAAAGCATTATGTGACTTGTTTTGTGATTTTTCTGTAGACCAACACAACTACTTATAATTTCAGTTTAATATGTGGTTTCTGTTCCATGGTATAGACTTTTTTTCTTTGTTCTAGTACTAATACCAACAAAATAATATTTTAGGGCAAAGAGGGGTTTGCCGTATAAAAGGTAGAAGAGGTTCAGAGGTCTTTTCCCCATGTCATGAAAAGTCTAGCAAAGCTGGTATCTGGATACCCTATCATAAGGCAGAGTGAGATTTTGGATGTCATTAATGGTGCTATGGTGGAAGAATGGAACTCTGAGAATATGATTATAACCCTATGTGTTATTATTTGGCCCATTAAAATAATACTTATTTTTGAATAAATTTGCATAGGACTACAAAGAGTTGAGACTCACAGCTTTGATATTGTCTCCATTTAGTGAAGATGAGTCATTTGGTTGGGAAAAATCAGTTTCTAGATCTATCTACATATCTAATTCCCAACTGTGTCCCTGTGTGCGGATACTTATTTCCGGAGACAGGGAACACATGGAGGGGAAAGAGATTATCCTGCACACGTGGGCCGCTTGCCAGGTGTGCAGAAAAATCTAAAAACTTTAAAAAACATAAGGGGGAGTTAAAAAAACAACCAAAAAGTAAAACAACGTTCACTGGGGCTGCGCACTGAAAGGACTTACCGAGGCAGAGGAAGGAT